>NC_051212.1:12550637-12763137 GCF_015220715.1 Pygocentrus nattereri
TTTGACCGTTCTTCCAGAAGCACATTTGCTCTAATTCATCCAAAGGTGTTCTATTGGATTGAGGTCAGGACTCTGTGCAGGCCAGTCAAGTTCTTCCACACCAAACTCGCTCATCCATGTCTTTATGGACCTGCTTTGTGCACTCGTGTGCAGTCATGTTGGAACAGGAAGGGACTGTCCCCAAACTGTTCCCACAAAGTTGGGAGCATGAAATTGTCCAAAATCTGTTGGTGCTGAAGCTTTAAGAGTTCCTTTCACTGGAACTAAGGGGCCGAGCCCAACTCCTGAAAAACATCCCCACACCATAATCCCCCCTCCACCAAACTTCACACTTGGCATAATGCAGTCAGACAATTACTGTTGTCCTGGCAACCGCCAAACCCAGACTTGTCCATCGTATTGCCAGATGGAGAAGTGTGATTCATCAAACCAGAGAACACGTCTTCACTGCTCTGGAGTCCAATGAGGGCGCTTTACACCACTGCATTTGACTCTTTGCATTGCGCTTGGTGATGTAAAGCTTGGATGCAGCCATTCCATTAAGCTCTCTATGCTGTTCTTGAGGTGATCTGAAGGCCACGTGTAGTTTGGAGGTCTGTCGCGATTGACTCTGCAGAAAGTTCGCAACCTCTGTGGACTATGGGCCTCAGCATCCACTGACCCCGCTCTGTCATTTTACATGGCGGACCACTTCATGGCTGAGTTGCTGTCATTCCCAGTCACTTCCACTTTATTATAATACCACTGACAGTTGACTGTGGAATATTTAGTAGAGAGGAAATTTCATGACTGGACCTGTTGCACAGGTGGCATCTGATCACGGTACCACGCTGGAATTCACTGATCTCCTGAGAGGGACCCATTCTTTCACTAATGTCTGTAGAAGCAGTCTGCAGGCCTAGGGTCTCGGCTTTATACACCTGTGGCCATGGAGATTTGAATGGGTGAGTGAATACTTTATATAGTATAGTGTATTTTTAAAGCTTGTAACAGACATATTCACATATATTTTACTTGCAGACAATATGACAAGTATGACATCTCAAAATAGGAGTGAACAACAATTTGGTGTTTTTTTTTAGTTCTCAGAAGTCATTAGGCACTGAGCCTTCCCTATTGAGTAACAGCCTTCAGTGTTCTGTGAAGACTTCACACTTGACCCTGAAACATTGCTGTAAGGATTTGACTGCATTCAGCCACAAGAGCATTAATAAAGTCAGGAACAGATGTTGGATGGTTGGATGATTGGTTCTGGATCACTCCAACTCAACCCAGGGTCATCTATAAAGCCCCCAGCACTAAATTCTTTTTGTTTAACAAGGTACAAGCAATATAAATGTGCCGTCAAATGTACAACAGTGGTTTTAAGGCCCAACTGTGTACCAGGTTGTAGGTTTGTAAGTTTTTCTAGGTAAAAAGTACATATTTGTACCTTTTCATAACCAGAATACAGAGCAATAGAATAAAAAGCCTGGAGATGATACGGGGTGTGTGGCTTATGGTACAGTTATGTTCCCTGACCAAAGGTACTGTGATGTGTCCTTGAGGTTACCACCCCAGAGACAAGAGGGCTACAGACCCAGTGACAGTTTTGTACCTTTTTTTTCTGAGACTGTATGTGTGGCTGTGTGTGTGTGTCAGCGCTGGGTGCAAATTAATTGAGCTGAATTCACAGAGTAGAAGGGCTGTCTGGGTTCAGATCATTTTGGACACATAGTGTGTATGATCAGGTCTTATGTTTCTCTTTCTTAACCCTCCCCCAGTTCATCAGGAACAGGCTGCCAGATATCCACTGCAAAGATGCTGAAGGCAACACGCCACTACACATTGCAGCCTGCAGGGGGCATAGACAGTGTGTGGATGAGCTGCTTAAGAATGGAGCCAGTCTCACTGCCAAGAACAGGAGCGGTACAGTACTGTATCTCTGCCAAGTCTGAGCAATAATGAGACCCAACTGGTTTTATGGAATGAGACACAGCTGGTGGCTTTGCTTTGTTTATTGTAATCATGAGATATTTCCTCTCAATGAATAGACAATTTACATATGTACACAACATCTACAGTACACACAAATAGTAGATCTGCTTGTAAATTACTTACTTGCCTCTATTGCTTACCTCTTTTTACCTGCATAAGCTATTTACAGTAGGCACTATATTACAGTCTCATTATAATACAGTCCTAGCTCCTGGTGTATGGGCTGACTCAGGGCTGCCCAGAGTGAGGCCTGCTCACTGGATAATCATGACTGTAGGACATTTGTTTTTACCCACCTAGATCCACCCGCCTCACCCAATGAAAGAACAGTATATTTTTATGCTATACAGTAGTGTCTTGTTAGTTCCTTTTTTCCCTTTAAAATTGCATTCTGAAGTATTTCAGCAGTAAAATGTAGTATAATGTAAAGTAAATGTTTAAAAATTCAAATTGAAATATACCTACCCTCTTTATTTGTGTACTTTGTTGTGTTTTCTGGTTCTCAGCCCTCTATAAACAGCCCCCCAAACAACACTGGGTTATGGCCTTAGTTTATTGGTGTCTATGTAGAAACACACTGAGACTTATTGTGGCATATTTGTTGCATTTATAAGGATGGCATAATTTCAGATTTATTTCTTGCTGTATTTTAGGCCAGTCTGTGTTGGACCTCACAGAAAACAATGAGATAAGGATTCTGCTGGAAACGTGTAAAGAAAAGGTGGGCTTGTGTTTTGATATTGTATATGGTTTTGCCATGATTCAGTGCTACTTTATAGAAATGACAAGCTCTGGAAATGCTGTCTGTTCTTCTCTTTCAAAGAGTGCATCCAGCACGGCCAGAAAGTTTGAAGGTCTGTTGTGGAAGGTGAGGACAGATGATGTTCATTAAGTCCTCTGTTTTTTAAATATGTCCATGACCATTTCTGTAACCCCCTGAATTAACTCTATACATATCCAAATAAATATTAGACACATGCTTTTTTATGTAGCCAAACATCAGTTGCTCATAAGGTCTGTTAAAGCAGGCTAAGAGTGATCTTATTTGTAAAGCCCTCCCAGTTGCAGCCACCAGGTGCCGTCAAAGTGTTACGGTGCTGTTTTGAGATTCAGCACAGATTAAGTCTAGTCTTAGGTTAATTTAAAGTGCTATTGAGGAGTCTCAGATCCCATGAAGTACATGTCTGTTTATCTCCGCTGATTCTCAGAAGTCAAATTTCTTGGCCTGGGCCTCACACTGGGTTGTTCTGGAGAATGGGGACTTAAGCTGGTACTCAAAACGGTAAGTCTCTTAACTCTAGTGATTTTCTTTATGGGAAAAGCACCTGAAAAGCCCACCTGATGCCAGTTTATGCTCTTGCATTGAATTGATTCCATACATAAAATTACATAATTGAATCCTCTGTATGAATTAGCTTTGCTTTCACAGACATTTTAGAATCTACCCCAGCTCTGTTTGTCATTCTGTACACATCTAACATTTTTTAAACAGCTTCATAGTTATAAGGTGAAAACTGTGAAGCTGCACAAGATGAGCATATTAATATTACACAATTTTACACACAGTGAAATTGCTTTTAGATTTCTGAAGACATTGATTCCACACTTTTGAATTGTACAACCCCAATTCCAATGAAGTTGGGACGTTGTGTAAAACATAAATAAAGACAGAATACCATGATTTGCAAATCCTTTTCAACCTATATTCAATTGAATACACTACAAAGACGAGATATTTAATGTTCATACGGATAAACTTTATTGTTTTTGCAAATATTCACTCATTTTGAATTTGATGCCGGCAGCACGTTCCAAAGAAGTTGGGACAGGGGCAACAAAAGACTGGGAAAGTTGAGGAAAAAAACGAGCATCCCTGAAAGACTCAGTCGTTCACAAGCAAGGACGGGCGAGGTTCACCACTCTGTGAACAACTGTGTGAGCAAATAGTCCAACAGTTTAAGAACAACGTTTCTCAACATGCAATTGCAAGGAATTTAGGGATTTCATCATCTACGGTCCATAATATCATCAAAAGATTCAGAGAATCTGGAGAAATCTCTGCCAGTAAGCAGCAAGGCAGAAAACCAATACTGAATGTCCGTGACCTTCGACCCCTCAGGCAGCACTGCATTAAAAACCCACATCATTCTGTAACGGATATTCCCACATGGGCTCAGGAACACTTCAGAAAACCACTGTCAGTGAACACAGTTCGTCGCTCCATCTACAAGTGCAAGTTAAAACTCTGCCATGCAAAGCGAAAGCCATAAATCAACAACACCCAGAAACGCCGTCGCCTTCTCTGGGCCAGAGCTCATCTGAGATGGACTGACGCAAAGTGGAAAAGTGTCCTGTGGTCTGAGTCCACATTTCAAATTGTTTTTGGAAATCATGGACTTTGTGTCCTCCAGGCCAAAGAGGAAAAGGACTGTCCAAGCAGCGTCTTTTTCAGGGACGTCCTGCTTATTTCAGCAAGACAATGCCAAGCCACATTCTGCATGTGTTACAACAGCGTGGCTTCGTAGTAAGAGTTCGGGTACTAGACTGGCCTGCCTGCAGTCCAGACCCGTCTCCCATTGAAAATGTGTGGTGCATTATGAAGCGCAAAATACAACAACGCAGACCCCGGACTGTTGAGCAACTGAAGTTGTACATAAAGCAAGAATGGGAAAGAATTCCACCTACAAAGCTTCAACAATTAGTGTCCTCAGTTCCCAAACGCTTATTGAGTGCTGTTAAAAGGAAAGGTGATGTAACACAGTGGTAAACACGCCCCTGTCCCAACTTCTTTGGAACGTGTTGCAGGCATCAAATTCAAAATGAGTGAATTTTTTTTTTTCCAAATAATCAAGTTTATCCGTTTGAACATGAAATATCTTGTCTTTGTAGTGTATTCAATTGAATGTAAGTTGAAAAGGATTTGCAAATCATCGTATTCTGTTTCTGTTCATGTTTTACACAGCGTCCCAACTTCATTGGAATTGGGGTTGTAGTTGACCCATCAATGGGGCTCTTGGGGCTGTCTTGTGTCAGAATATTTGTCCCTAAGTGGCTTTGATGCTGTTCTGGGTGAATGTAAAGACCTTTCCTTTAGAGACAGTGCTATTAGTGGAACGCATGTCATGTTACATTATAATAACTATAATAGTTCAGAACTTGTTTCATGCCTGACAGCAAGTTAAAGACATCTCAGCGCTGCTGTGTATCTGTATACGCTGTGTTGTGTTGGGTGTTGCTGCAGGTCTGATGCTGAGTGTGGCGATCGCAGACAGGGCTTTAAGCCTCTTATGAGGGCTCAGTGTGTGGTGAGTCGCAGAACACTGTGGTTCAGCATTCTGGGGTCAAGCATAGTATTGATCCATCAGCACCTGCAGTCTGGAACTGAGTCTGTTCCAAAGTCTTCTTTGATTGCGATTAAAAAAAGAACCAGTTCTCCAATATAGAAATACACTCATTTGCAAGCGTAAAGGGATTTTGTAGATACAAATGTATCAGAGAACATTTGGAACATGTAAATATTAACTTCATCATAATTCAATACATTCAAATAAATTCATTGATTAAAAATATTATTCACTTCCACCTTGAAAAATACTCGCATGTTAATCATTCTGACATTTGTTTGGTTTACAGGTGAAAGCCTGGGATAAGTACTTTTTCACGCTCAGGTGCTGTGACGGCAGTGTTCATCACTTCAAAGTGTCCTTTAATTGTGGAGAACCGGAAGTCACCAGAAAAGTGAGTTGTAAGTGACATCATGACTGTGGAAATGTCACCCATGTTGGCAAATCTAACAGTCAGTTCTTAATAACTACACACATTTAAAGCAAGGTTGTTTAGGAGCTGTTTAGTAAAGAAAATGGTTCTAAACAGGACCATGAACACTCAAAAAATGTTGGCATGATTAAAGGGTTCTTTGCATCATAGGGTTCTTCAGATTGTGGAGAACGTGCTCTAGATGGTTCTACATAGGAATGTTTCTAGAAGCATTCTGTAGAGCACCAGAAATAGTTCTGCCGCTGTTATGATATGAGCTTGTAACAGCAGACTAATGCTTTTTTTGTGTGTTTTGGTGTTTTCAGTTTGAACAACCTTTTCGTGTTGCCAAGAACCCTTTAATTAGAACCAGAACCAGATCAGAATCAAGCTTTAGTGGCCAGGTATGCTTACACATACAGGTTACAGGAGCTTACAGTGTTCATGTAGTGAATAGAATAAAATAAAATAAAAATGAAATAAAATACAATTAAAAAAAAGCATCATCACTCATACACGCACACGCACGTCATACACACATTATGCAAAGGGTTCGTTGAGTGTCCATGGTTCTCTATAGAACCATTTTCTTTACTAAAGAACCTTTAAAAGGCTTCTTCTATTTTTACAAGCTTGCCATCATAACAGCAGCATAAACCTTTTTGGTGCCTTTTCAAAAGGGTTCTATGTAGAATCATCCCCATCAATCTGAAGAACTCTTTTACTGAATTAAAGAACCCTTTAATCGTGGAAAGGATTCTTTCATAGAATGTTCATAGTTCTATATAGAACCATTTTCTTAACTGTAACTAATATATGAAAATTAGTTGTGATCAGATTGGCTGCCCTGTGTTGAGCCTCAGTCAAAAAGCAGTTAAGGCTTTAATCATGCAGAGGGTTCTTTGAGTGTTCATGGTTCTATATAGAACCATTTTTTTACTATACTGTTTTTTTACTTTATTTCATTTACTAAAGAATCCTTGACGAATGGTTAAATAGCAAAAATAATCTGCAAAAACAACCTGTTTGCAGGTGCGTTTACATAAATCCGCCTATTCAGCCTACAGCAGTTTAGCTCCCGCCCATTCACACTGAAGTTGGAAGGAGTGTTTCAGCCTTGAATGAGGCTCAATACAGGCTGGCCAATCTGAGCACAGCTAATTTGCATGTATCAGTCTTAAAGGCATAGTATCAAAACAGCCTGTTTAATACAAAAAGACGCGACTGTCTTTAATAGTAGCCACACAAATGTCATGAGTATAAGAAAATATGGGACTTGGTCCCTTTAAATAGATTAACACTGTTTTGGTGTTGAGCGCTGGGATACTGCACTCAGTATTAGGAGCCAAATCAAAACTCTGGTATTGTGGCAACTCTTTTACATACAACATATTTGATATGTCTGAATTTTTCCAGTAGCCTTGAATTGACCTGTAAAAATTGACCTGTACCATTGCTGTAGTAGTGGACTAACCATCAAATGTTGATGCTCACCTGTGCCCTCCATATGGATAGAAATGGCTGGATGCCATAGAGGAGCACTCGGCATACAGCGCTCGCTGTGGCAGGCCGGAAAACACCGGTGCAGAGGAAGAGCACGCAGCTGAAGAGGACACGGCTCTGGGAGACTTATCAGACTGCCTGCAGGTACCTTAAGCTTCTTCCTGCTCAATCCCTCCATGTGGTATGTGGCTTTACCCTAAACACAAGCTACATATGCCAGTATGAAATGTCATGTACTACAGTGGTCTGTCTGTTGCTATAGGACCTATTGCAAACTTGCATTCTTAGAGTGAGCTGAACTGAGGATGCACAATCAGAAACTCTCATGAAAAATTGAGTAACACTTTACTGTAGGGTCCTTTTCATAAAGTTACATGACATCTAAATATGCTTGTTATGACATAACCCTACATAAATGTTTATAAAGGCTTTTTCCGTTATCTGTCATGAAGCTACTTTAGCTAACTTTATCCAAAATTGGCAAATGTATGCTTTCTAGGAAATTAAGGTTTACATAGGGTTTTGTTGTCATGACAGAATTATGTAGGTGTCATGTAACCTCATGAACAGCACCCTACAGTAAAGTGTAACCAAACTGTTACACAAATCAACCGAAGCAACAACAAGTTTAATCAGATCAGCTTGTGAAGTGCAAATATTTGCCAGTTGTTGCCATTTTAAACCAAGTTCAGTTAGGCTTATTTTTATTTTAGCCAACAGATTAAGCTTTTTTATGTAAATAGTGTGAGCCAGCTTTGGGCAAAAAGCAAGCATCTTAAAAATCTTACCATTTTTGTTTACTCTTACTTTTAAAAGTCACCAAGAAATTGTAACATTTTTAACATCTGTGCATAATGAGGTCACCATTCAATAGGATGCTTTTTTTTCTAACATTTTACATTTGAATTCTACGTTTTTCACTGAGAACTAGCTGAGAACTATATCTGGATAGTAATAAGCACCTTACAGCACATGAGGCCTTAATGCTGTTCCTTCTAGCTAGACGACTTTAGTAGGGGTTATTTCATGAATGGTCTTATGCTTTGGGGTCTCAGAAAATGCATTTTAAGTGATGTGTACATGTTTTCTCTGAGGTGCTTCATTTATTTTAGGGCTAGCATTGGGCTGAATCAGCCAAACTGAGTTCATTTCTAAATTATCTGGCTAAAATCTACACCTATAAGAAAAGGTGTGGTGCAGTTAAATGCATGCATTTCTGCCTGTGGTGACCTGAATGTTTGTATTTCTAGATTAAAGGTTGTTTAAAACTATGTAAACAACCATAATAATAATAATAATAATATTATTATTATTATTATTATTGTGATTGTTATTTTTATTTTTATTTCAAAGGTGTTCTATATACAAACATCTACAACACATTCTCAATTTCCAAAGGTTTAAACAGCCTTTTCATGATGCAAAGAAAGAAAGAAATCATGCAGTGGGTTCTTTGAGTATTCATGGTCCTATATAGAACCATTTTCTTTGCTGAAGAACCCTTGAAGAACCATATTTTTTTAAGAGTGTCTACCAAAAAGGGTTCTTCTATTATTACAAGCTTGACAAAAGTACAGTACAGTTAAATGCATGCATTTTGGCCTGTGATGAATGTAATATTTGTTTTATACGTTATTATACGTTGTTTAAAAGTATGTAAGCATAAAAAAAAAATTATTATTATTATTATTATTATTATTATTATTATTATTACATAAAAGGTTCTAGAATATTCCTTTACAGTTTGTGTAAAGTAAATGATGCTGGATGCAAATGCAAGTTGTCTTTATTTAAGTAAGATTTTAGTCCAGAAACTGGGTAGCAGAGGTGAGTAACGCAGATTAGTCGATGGTGAAGCAGAACAAAGAGAAGGAAACAAAACCAAAACTAAACACAAAGGAGGACAGACAAAACTGACAAACCTACAAAAAGACTGACGCAACCTACAAACAGAAAACAAACAACAAAATGGTCACATCAACATCGAAAAGCAATATCGAACAATGCAAGACAAAGAGAACAAACAGAGGGGTATAAATAGACTGAGGGATAAACAGAAACACCTGGGACTAATAAGGGGACCGTGCTACAAACAACAGACAGGTGAGACAGATGACAAGAAGGCAGGACGAGGGGGAGACAAAGACCAAAACAACAACAAAAGCACATGGCCTATGTAAACAAAAACACATGGAACAAGAAAACAAGGGTTTTAACAGGGAAAGACAAGGACAGGGCAATTGGGGATGTTCCATGTAAATGAGCTGTGTTCTTCTCACAGGCAGCTGAAAGCTACCAGCAGAAGTTGGAGTCTCAGGTGGCTGTCTTCATCTCTATGGTGAAGAATGAGGATAACAACAGTAAGAACCTCCTCTATTACAACTTGTTCTCACCTGCTGTATTACAAAACATCACCAAAACAGCATGTTTAATGGCTCTGACAAGCGCATATGCACCAATTTCAGGAATGCAGTAGAGATTTGCAGGGATGCTACGGCAACCAGAAAAAAAGATTTGGCCCTTTGTGCTTTTCCTGCTTTATCGGGCTAGCTTGAAAGTTTGGTGTGTTTTGTTTGTCTGTGTGTTTAAGCGAGAGAAATGACAGGTCCTGAGCTCCTGAAAGCCAGAGAGATTGGTGAGCTATGCCGTGAGACAAGCTCTGCTCTGAGACACTGCCTGGATCTGCTCTCCAGACGTGAAGAGGTATCACACTTCTCTATTTAACATCATCACTGAAAATCACACTCCCTCATCAGACTCAACACTGAATCTAAAACTACATCTGCATTTTTATGCTCATGCCTGTGGATATTATATAAGGCAGATTAGCCTAGTTTATTGAAACATATGAATAGTATGTGTCTAACTATAAAGACTATAGAAAGCATCTTAATAGGCTCTTAGCTCAATCGCAAATATTAAAGTTATCTCAATCATACTAAAGAAATGAGACCCGAGGATCATTGACCAAAGTCATATGTGCAAAAATTAGTTAAAGTTAAAATCTATAAAACTCAACATCTTTGCCTGATCAGGACTGTGTGGGTGTTTCAGGCCAAATGGGGATGAAAGTACATAGCCATGGCAACATACATAACTCTACAGCAGCAGAGATAATGATAATGACAAAGGATAGTGGAAATTAACGGCTAACGCAAGTGGGAATTTGGCATGTTAAAGTGTAATACTGTTGCTACGTGGCTTTGAAAGGTGACTGTTTACTTAAACAAAGTGCACGTACACTGGTTAAGTCAGACTAATCAACAAACTCTGCAGAAAGAACTTTGGGTAACACTTTCTATGAATATCACATTTGTAAGCATCTGTAAACACATTCATGTTATAATGCATTCATAAGGCATCATAAACATGGCTATAAATATTTATAAAAATGCATTTACACATTATAGCCATGTTTGTTATACATTGTGAATTGCTAACATAATGCATTATAAGTACCATTCATAACAAATTATAAGAGCTCATAAGTTGTATTAGTCCGCTCTAAGTAAAGTGAAGCGTACTGTACTAAAGCCTCCTCCAGTGGTAAGAGTGAGGCTTCAAGTTGTAGTATTTACTGAAGGATTTACTGAAACACTAAAATATACACAATAAAGCTCATTACAGGCTTCAAATGTCAGAGTTTAAACTAGTGATGCCGTCAGCGTTTCACCCAATGTGGGAAAGTCAATGTACACCACTGTTAATGTATGCCGCTGTTAATGTACACCACCGTTAGCCTGGCACTAACTTAACACTGCATGTCCAATATTATACTGTTTGGAGCATGTACATATTCAGGACTGAAGCCCCAAAGATGCAGCCCTAACAGCACCAGTGGTGACAAATAAAATATTGCAAATCTGTCTGTGCTTTACACTCTCCAAGCTGGGACTGACTTCTTTGGCACTGACAGTATAACATGTCATTAGCACTACTTATAGTGCATTATATTAAAAATTCATAATGTATAATAAACATGGCTATAAAGTGTAATTCAGTGGAATTCATTTTTAAAATAGTTATAATATAAAATATTTATACCGCCCTGCGATGGACTGGCGACCTGTCCAGGGTGTATCCTGCCTTCCGCCCGAAGACTGCTGGGATAGGCTCCTGCATCCCCCCGCGACCCTGACGGAGAAGTGGCTTAGAAAATGGATGGATGGATGGATGGATGGATGGATGGATGGATGGATGGATGGATGGAATATTTATACCTTATGAATGCATTATAACATGTTATAATTGTGTTTATAGATGCTTACGAACGTAATATTCATAGAAAGTGTTACCAAACTTTATTAATGTTAATGCCAATTTACTTCATCTCACTCAGAAATCGTTTGCGTGAAGTGTGGGGCTGCTCTTTCAGAGTTCTTTGTGTGGGGCTCTGAATGGGCTCCGCTGATGAAAATCTGCCCTAATTGGTTTGAAGGATCACTTGATGTCAGACTCTTTCAATGCAATTCAAATCCAGCCGGGGAAACATGAAAGGGCAAAAATCTCTCCATTAAAACAGCCAGTTTTGTTCCTTATTTGGCAGTCGAACGTTGATTCATGCAGTATCCAGTAGCTTAACAAAAGATGATAAATAACTAAATAAAATCTTAATGCACTGCTTTCTCAATTTCAAAAGGTTAAGATACATTTTTACTCTCCAGACATTCCGTTTAGCTTTTTTTTCTTAGAAAATGAGTCCAAGAACAAATCTGTATGTATTTTCTTAATCTTACTGTTATGATTATTCTTCATGAATGTAACTTTGGTTTGACAAATAGGGGAACAACATCAGGAGGCTACAGCTTACATACAACAATTAAACATTTAAAAACTAGTAAACAAACACTCCTAATGGTACTCTTATATATTGATATGTGAGGTTTGTCAATAATCAAACACAACAATAAAGGGAATATCCTGTAGAAATCCACTTTTGTTGCCAATTACGTGGCATTTGTGTCACTAAAATTCATGTGATCAGCATTATACATATGTTAGAAAATTAAATCAATGATAAATAATGATAAAATAATGAAAAAGGAAGGATTATTCATAACTGTTATGGCATATTTAATATAATTGTTATCTGACAGCTCTTCTGCAACCTTTTTTTCCACAATCACACCCGTGACCCCCAAAATACCTTGTGTAATTTTAAAAAGTAGGGGGGGCATGTCCTCCCCATCTTGTCCTAAGTTTGCACCAGTGTGGATCTTACACTGAGAAACTGTTCAAAATGTGATTCATGTTGTCTGCTATGTTCTGTAAATGGATGTAAGTAGGCTGCATGATTGATAACCTCACTACTTTAGAAAATAATCTTTAGAGAATATTTGAGAATCAACATGTCCAGTACAATTTTCCTGAACATTCTGATTGCTTTTGACATAATTGCTGGTCCTTTTGTTGGGAGTCAGGTGAACAGGAAAGCTGTGGTTAAGATACTTTAAGCCCAGTGTGACACAGTTTGTCAGTATCAGACAATTTATTAAGGTACATCAAATGTGATGACTACTGACTGTTCCCATTGCTTACTGTAGGAGATCTGAACTGGCACAAGTTTGTGAAATCTTTCCTATCAAAGCTCATTCTCTGACGTCATCGGCAGCCCTGTGTTGTTTGTATCAAGGACTGGTGGCAACAGAGAGACTCTAGCAGTGAACTCCATAAATAACTCCAATCCTAGTGCTTGTGTTACTTATGACTCGTTATGTTTGGCCTGTTTCAGGTTGCAGTTTGCAGGTCACTTTGCAGTTGTGAGTGGGTCATATACTGACTTTCAGCTCAGGAAAAAATACATTCAAATTGTAAATATAATGTGAATGTCAATTCTGATCGTCAACAAATAACATCAGAGATGATCTGTCTATTTTATGATTAAATAATAGATAATATTTGTTTATTAGGTTATAATACATACATAAATAGTAATAAGTATAATAATACTTTAATAGAAAATCGAAGTTCTATAATTTCATTTGATGACTGGCTCGTCTGGGAAATCGTGTGGTATCTTGCCACCATGTTGATGTTGACACACACACACACACACTGTCCTCCGAGCTTCTCCTTTGCCTGTAGCTGATCTCTCAGGCTGTCTGCTAGTCCCTCAGGGAGGACTTCACTGTACAGGAGCAATCAACAGCCCAACTGCCCAACAACATCACAGCTATCAGCTGTGTCTGTGCTGACTGTGTACTCAGACCAATGAATTACCATACAAAACAATAAAGGGAACACTTAAACAACACAATATAACTCCAAGTAAATCAAACTTCTGTGAAATCAAACTGTCCACTTAGGAAGCAACACTGACTGACAATCAATTTCACAGCTGTTGTGCAAATGGAAAAGACAACAGGTGGACACACTCAATAAAGGAGTGGTTCTGCAGGTGGGGACCACAGACCACTTCTCAGTACCTTTCTGTTTTCTGGCTGATGTTTTGGTCACTTTTGAATGTTGGTGCTGCTTTCACACTCGTGGTAGCATGAGACGCACTCTACAACCCACACAAGCGGCTCAGGTAGTGCAGCTCATCCAGGATGGCACATCAATGCGAGCTGTGGCAAGAAGGTTTGCTGTGTCTGTCAGCGTAGCGTCCAGAGGCTGGAGGCGCTACCAGGAGACAGACCAGGAGACGTGGAGGAGGCCGTAGGAGGGCAACAACCCAGCAGCAGGACCGCTACCTCCGCCTTTGTGCAAGGAGGAACAGGAGGAGCACTGCCAGAGCCCTGCAAAATGACCTCCAGCAGGCCACAAATGTGCATGTGTCTGCACAAACGGTTAGAAACTGACTCCATGAGGATGGTATGAGGGCCGACGTCCACAGATGGGGGTTGTGTTCACAGCCCAACACCGTGCAGGACGCTTAGCATTTGCCAGAGAACACCAGGAATGGCAAATTCGCCACTGGCGCCCTGTGCTCTTCACAGATGAAAGGCCAGAGGTAGCCTGACTGCCATTAGGTACCGAGATGAGATCCTCAGACCCCTTGTGAGACCATATGCTGGTGCGGTTGGCCCTGGGTTCATCCTAATGCAGGACAATGCTAGACCTCATGTGGCTGGAGTGTGTCAGCAGTTCCTGCAAGATGAAGGCATTGAAGCTATGGACTGGCCCGCCCGTTCCCCACACCTGAATCCGATTGAGCACATCTGGGACATCATGTCTCGCTCCATCCACCAAAGCCACGTTGCACCACAGACTGTCCAGGAGTTGACAGATGCTTTAGTCCAGGTCTGGGAGGAGATCTCTCAGGAGACCATCCGCCACCTCATCAGGAGCATGCCCAGGCGTTGTAGGGAGGTCATACAGGCACGTGGAGGCCACACACAATACTGAGCCTCATTTTGACTTGTTTTAAGGACATTACATCAAAGTTGGATCAGCCTGTCGTGTGTTTTTCCACTTTAATTTTGTGTGTGACTCCAAATCCAGGCCTCCACTGGTTAATAAATTTGATTTCCATTGATGATGATTTTGTGTGATTTTGTTGTCAGCACATTCAACTTTGTACAGAACAAAGTATTCAATGAGAATATTTCATTCATTCAGATCTAGGATGTGTTATTTGAGTGTTCCCTTTATTTTTTTGAGCAGTGTACATACATTCATATACTCACTCACATATACATTACTCATATACTCACTCACATAGTCATATACTCAGTCATATACTCACTCACATATAGTCATATACTCAGTCATATGCTCACTCACATATACATTACTCATATACTCACTCACATAGTCATATACTCAGTCATATACTCACTCACATATAGTCATATACTCAGTCATATGCTCACTCACATATAAGATTAAGTGAGTGATACTTTTTTTATATATAGTCATATACTCACTCATATATAGTCATGTAGTCATATACTCACTCATATGTAGTCATATACTCACTCACATATGCTTACTCACACATAGTTTATACTCAGTCATATACTCACTCTGCAGTCATATGCTTGCTCACATATAGTCATATACTCTAACACATATACTCACTCATATAGTCATACTCAGTCATATATTCGCATATACTCACTCACATGTGCTCACTCATATAGTCACTCACATTTATTCATATACTCACATATACTCATATACTCATATATACTCAATCATATACTCATATACTCACTCACATAGTCAAATACTCACACATGTAGCCATATACTCATATACTCACTCACAACTAATCATATATTCACTCACATATACTCATATACTCTCTCACATATACTCATATACTCACATATACTCAATCATATAATCATATACTTACTCGCATATAGTCATATACAGTCATATACATATATACTCACTCAAATACAGCCATATACTCATGTATTCACATTCATAAACGCTCATAAACTTGCCCACACATAAGTATTCATTTAATGTAATAATCACTTATATACTCACTGACATAGTCATATACTCATATACTCACTTACATATAGTCATATACTCATATACTCACTTACATATAGCCATATGCTCATATACTCACTTACATATAGACATATACTCATATACTCACTTACATATAGACACATACTCATATACTCACTTACATATAGTCATATACTCATATACTCACATATAGCCATATGCTCATATACTCACTTACATATAGACATATGCTCATATACTCACTCCACATGTAGTTATATTCTCACATATAGTAATATATTCATTCATCTACTCAATAATATAGTCATATACTCATATATATTTATATTCTCTCTCACATATAATCACATACTCACTCATATACTTATATGCTCAGGCTCTGATTCCATACATTCTTATTCTTTAGTGCTTTCATTGAGTGAACTGCACTGTGCTTTCTCTCTGTATTCCTCTCTTTCTTTCTTTACCTCTCTCCTTCTCCCTGCCTCCTCTCTCTCTCTTGCTATTTCCCTCCTAATATCTCTCGGTTCTTACTTTTCCCCCTTACTCCTTCCCTCTCTAGATATATTCCTAAATTCTCTCTCTCTCCACTCTCCTCCTCCCTCTCTTCCCCATTCTCTCTCCCGCTCTCTCTCTTTCCATTCATAGTCACTGTCCCTCTTGTCTTTCTCTCTATCTCTTTCTCCTCCATTCACTCTTTCTTCCCTCTCTTGCTCCCTCCCTTATCCCACTCTCCCCTCTATCCCCTGCCCTCTCTCTCTCTCTATCTCACACTCCCTCTCTCTTCCACTCATGCTCTCTCTACGCCTACCTCTAAACCTCTTATTTTCTCTCTCTTACTGTCTTTCTTCTCTCGCTCCCTTCTCTCCCTCGCTCTCTTCATTCATAGTCAGTCTCATTTCTCTTTCTCTCTCTCTCTCATCCAATCTCACCATCCCTCTCTCTCTTCCTCTTTTTCTTTCTCTCTCTCTATTTCTCCTCTACTCATGGTCACTCTCCCATCTCTCCCCCACCCTCTCTCTCTCTCTCTCTCTCTCTCTCTCTCTCTCTCACTCTCTCTCTCTCGCTCACTCACCCAGCCCCTCTCTCTTACACATACACGCACTCAGGCATTAAGCGGTCCGAGTCAAGCTTCAGAGACAACAACACAGAAGAAAAAAGGTGACCAGAATCGCCTCTAACAGAAACAGGTACAGTCAGAGTATTTCTCATTGTTTTGTCCACTCATCCTCAGCTGAGTCTGTCCATGCGTCCAATTCCAGCCTTGTCTGATGTCTTTGGCTCTAGTAGCTGTTTTCATTGATAAAACGGAGTCACTCCCTCTCGCCTTGCCTGTCCCAGTTTCAGCTCTGGGCTTTGGGTTTTGTTTGAAAGGGGAATCGCGCTGCTCGCTACGGCACTTGGTGGTCATGAAAGGCAAATCCGTTTTGAGTTAGATGTTAATGGGGGGAAAAAGGGGTCCAGAATGTAAACGCTGAATTTATATTCAGGTCAGTGACTGTATTGATGCCAGCGTTGCATGTCAGGCTTATGTGTCAAGGTCACTGTCTGAAGTGAAAATGTTCATTTCACCAGCAGTAAACCCACAAACGTCCGTTATCATCACCATATCGTCTTCGAGAGTGAGTGAAACCCCTTTGAGACTAACCTGGTATAAAAGTAGATTGTGTTTTTCAAGACACTCTCCCTGAGAGTGGCTTTTTTCCCCTCAGCTCGCTGTTCATGCTTCAAAGCATTTGTTCTCCAGAGTCCACAGATTAGTTTGAGTATTTGGGGCAGCTGCGAGCTTCAGAACAGAACAGAGCAAATTTAATGCTCCGCAGTAGAACACAGCCTTATTTACAGTGTTGCATTGTGCTGTTGCAATGTTTGTTATTATTGTTCTCATAGATGGAGCTAATTAGATGCTTTGTTAAAGAATACAGCGAAATTTATGACATGCACTGTCTGCTTTGAACACTCTTTGTCATTATTGTTGTTAATGAGAGCGGTAATGTGATGATATGAAATAAATTGCCAACCAAATATGGAAATTAGGGATGCATCAGAATTAGCCAGAAATGGAATCAGCTGCTTTTTTGCTCCAAACAAGCTATTTATTTATTATTAGTATGATCTGTATTGTCATTTTATGAGGTAAATAGGGGGAGTCAGGTACGAGCAGTCACACTGTATGGTAATGCTGCTGCTACACCTGCACAAAAATGCCATAACATAATTATATATGTGATAAATATATATGATAAATAGCCAGTCGCCTCTTACTTTCAATGAAGCACTTTGTTTGATTTTGTGCTATTTAAATAGGCAGCTCATTTTTTTAACCCCTGAAACTTCTATTACACACTTCTGTAACTTAGAATTAACTTATAATGTAGAATAACTCAGCCAGTTTGCCTTATAGCCCATGTACAGCATACTAAGACTGTAATAAATGTGGAATTTTAAGAGGTTAAAATGGCAGTTTTAATTAATGGCCCATTAATGAGAAAATTATTATTTATGTTCCATATCGCTTCTGTCGAACCAAAACCTCGTATCTCCATTTTTTTTTGTTTTTCATTTTTGACAGAATTTGAAAATGCCTACTGTTCTTTACATTGTGTGTAAGTTTCATGATTGACTTACATTAAAAGTAATTTTGAAGATCACCATTTTGAAGATACAGCGGCAAAATACAAAGAACTGGCCAATATGTGAATAAAAGAAGAGCTGAAATAGCTTATAGAAAGTACTGGTACTAAGTAAAGGTGGGATATATAATCACTTATATCATTATATATCATTATATATCATTATCATGATAAACTATAGAACATGATATCACAGTATGCCTCTCTGAGCATGTTGGATATCACCAGTACTCAACACAGGAACAGTGGGCAACTGCATGTTTTATTACAAATAGAACAAAATCAATCCTGTTTAATGGATTCAGTGCAGTGCAATATGTGAAACACAAAGAAACACTGTATTCATATTTTTTACAGTGTTATTTAAATGCGCATGTTTTTTGTTTGCTCCAGCTCATCAAACGTCTGAAACATTATGATATGTATTGTGTATAGAGTCTTAAGGTTTCTGATGTGCATTGAAGTGTTCCATGTGTTCATTTATCCCACTCAATGGGAGTGTTTCCAATCCCACTCAATGGGAGTGTTTCCAATCCCACTCAATGGGAGTGTTTCCATTCCCACTCAATGGGAGTGTTTGGAAATAAATAAATGCCAAAAAAGGCCATCATCCAATTTGGCTGTAAAGAAATTAGAATCTGAATAAATGTTCATGATCGATGCACCTTTAATGATGTGGCTTTAGACATCTTTTTTTTTCTGTACACACTCAAAAAGTTCTTCGCATGGTGAGATGGTTCTTCAGTTTGATGGACAACGTGTTGTGTATGGTTCTATACATAACCTTTTTGAAAAGGGTTCTGTATAGCACCAAAAAGTTTTTTTTCTGTTGTTATAGGCTTGACATTGTAACAATATAAGAACCCTTTTTGGTGATATACATAATCATTTTTAAAAGTGTTCTGTGTAGAACCATCTACAGCACGTTCTCCATCAATCTGAAGAACTCTTCAACGATGCAAAGAACCCTGTAATCATGCAAAGGGCTCTTTGAACATTCATGGTTTGATAAAAAACTGTTTTCTTTACTAAAGAACCCTTGAAGAACCATCATTTTTAAGAGAGCATATACGCTTTTATGCAAGAAGTGATTCTATACAGAACTCATGGTTCTATGTGGAACCATTTCCTTTGAAGAACCCTTGAAGAGCCATCTTTTTTAAGAGTGTAAGGGTGGGTGCGACATTGTATTATGCAGTATTTTGGTCATTTATGATTGTTCTCTTAGAGACATTGTAGAATCTAATATTATTAGCTAAATCATGAACTACCATGGTCTACCTTTTTTTCCCCATTCTGAATGGTAGAACTCTTCATTCTTCCAGGACATTGTTCTGGACATTCAGTTCCAGTTTGAGCACTGCTGGAGAATAAGAATGCATGTGTCTAATGGCTTAGTGTTAGGATCAAACGATTAAAGGAAACTGCCTGAACAAGTATAGCGAGCTGCTAAGACCAGCGAGATCCCCTACAACACAATGAATGGATTATAACACATTACACATCTGTGGGCCACAGGGTTGCTCCATAATTACATTAACCCTAATCCTCAAAGTGTCCTCTCCTGCTCAAGATTTGCTTACTGGGTTCAGATAGTAGTCTCCTGCCCTTCCTATAGCCTCCCCGGCTCAATTTGCATATGTAGATGTGTGCGTGTGTACTTTCTGTTTCTGTTCATAAGGATGAGATTGAGGCAGCGTTTTGTCACAGTTATCTAGCGTGTCAGTTGGTTGTCAGCTGTGGCCGTTTGCCCCTGACCCCATTCATTAGCTGCAGGGACATTCATGCTCTGGTGTGACTAATAGGAGATGAGTCGCGAGCTTGAGAGATAATGTGGGAGTTATATTCCACAACAGCAACTGGAAAGTTCGTAGTACATATCGATTAATAGGGGTTTAGTTATACACGTATTGTCAGGTTGAGTATGATTTTCAATTCTGAGGTGAAGATTTACCTTAACCTTAAGCCTAGGCAACAAAAATAATAAGTACATTATCAATTATATTGATATCCGTTTTGTTGGTGTTGTTAGTGAAAAGAAGTTAAGACAGGGGAAGTCGTGGGCTCGAGATTAGAGAACCAGCCTTGAGATCAGAAGGTCGCCTGAGCCGAGAGGACATGAGGGGGTTAGGTGCCCTTGAGCAAGGCACCTAACCCCCAACTGCTGCCCAGGCGCTGTGGAAAGGGCTACCCACTGCTCCGGGCAAGTGTGCTCACTGCCCCCTAGTGTGTGTGTCTTTACTAGTATGTGTATGTGGTGTTTCACTGCACGGATTGTGTAGTGAAATTTCCCCATTGTGGGACAAAATAAGAGGCACAAACCAAACTAAACGTTTTTCACAGTCTGACTCTTTTTTGGCGCTTAAAATATTTCACAACCCCCACAGCAGTATATGCATTAAAGAAATTACAGGAAAAGATCAATCACGTAGTAAGTCTGCTCAATTACTGGGCCTGGACTTCTCGGCTTGCACTTGGCCACGAACCACAAATCTTTATCCTGGTGCTGAAAAAATGCTTGAAGTGCAGCAGTCAGTCAAGACCTTTCCTCAGTAACAAGCTCACCCAGGAGAAATTCATAATCAATATGAGCCTGTCATCCATGGCCTGTTGGCAGAGCTTGTATGAACTCATCAAAAATATTTTAATTCTAGCATCACTCTTGAGACCCCTTGAGTTAACACATCTTCCACAGGAAACATTTCTGTGCACGTATTCAAACTTTTGACTTATAGGCCTACTTCCTGTGCTATCTCTAGCCTATATTCTATTTAAATATTAACTGATTTAAAAATATTATTTAAGGAAAATCTCATTTTAAGTTTAGAAAAAAAAAACTACTTCACTTCTCCATTGCAATTTCTGAGTACAAACACATACACTTGTGAGCTCCTGCTGGTGTGGATTCATTCTTGTTTCTTCTCTTTAAATGATGCAACAAAAGCGCCTTGCATGCTCCGCCTTCTGGACAAGTTCCCAGGCCCTGCCTGCATGTTTTACCTATTAAAATGTTGTTATAGCAGATTTAGTCATACAGAGCTGTGGGAGACCATGACATGGTTTGACAACTTTCATAATTTTAAAACTCATTTGAACTGTTGGGACACTTAAGCTCTACAAGAATGTTGAGAATTTTCCTCAGATAGTATGTCACACTCTGGAAAACCCCAGCAGCCTATTACAGTACTGTTGGCTAATTAATTAAATATATATATATATATATATATATATATATATATATATATATATATATATATATATATTTTTTTTTTTTTTTTATTATTATTAAAATAGAACAAAACATTACATTTATGTATTATTCGATGTTATTTAGCAAGCTGGTTAAAGTAAAATTGGCCCTCTGTTGTCCTTTGTCAATTTTCTTTCATGACATAACAATTACTGCCTATAAAGTATTATCACAAAATTACTTGTCAATCATTGTCAATATAGTCATTTCATGATATAAGCCTAGAAGCTCTAAAAGGAACCAAGACTTAATAGGAATATATTTATTATACTATACTGTGTTTAAGAAATGCTTTGCATGCTAGTTCATGGTTATATGTCCTATAGCATGAGTAATTTTGCTGAGGCCAGGCATCTTTTGCTGTGTTTATGCCTGTAGAGCAGGAAGAACTGGGTAGACAAGAGCTTTAAGCGAGTGCAGAAGTGAGCTGAGGGAAGAGCTGGCTGCTGGCTAAGCCTTGCTTATTGACTGTGGCCGACTACAGCCTTTTAATAAAACACAATGACGTGAGCATAAACTGTGTGTCTCCTTTAATAGCAGAAAACACTACAATACATCTACAATACAATCTAATGATATTTGACACAGATTAGTTGTCTTAGATATTTGACAAAGACCACAATTCCTTGGTTTTGTAAGGTAGGTTTCTCACTTTACTCCAGTTGGATGGGCCCAGATGCCTGGTTTTGATCATTGGCTGTGTTTACATGCAAAGATTTTTGCCAATTTGATTGAATACATTCCTAAAAAATAGATTAAGACTGAGGTATTTATGCTCACTCTACTCAACAATCTGATGGAAAATCTCCATTTACGTGCACACTGGAAGTAATCTGATCCAAAATTACTTACATGTGTAGAGTACAACTTACTGTAGATGTTACCATGGCAACGAGCATCATGTGAGTCCAGTCAGAGTGAGATGAGCAGCAGTGAGCAGCGCTTGTGTTTTTTCTTGCTTTAAAATAATATCAGACTCAATAACACATGCTTCACATGTACTTATTAAAGAAGGCCAAGAGGAAGATGTCATGTTCTGAGACACATAAGCTGGACGTCCGTCCCACCGTCTTTTAAAGATCAGAGAATAAACTTGGTCTCCTCCGCGGACCAGCTTCTGCTCCGCCATGTTGAACAGTATAAACATTTGCTATGACGTGGAGCAAACGCGCAGAACATACATTACCTTCACGATTGGGAATGCAGTCAGATACAGGTGTTTACATTTACCAGATTATTTAGATGTTTACCCGCATCATTCAATTGGATAGAAATTGTATTCCGAATGGCCTCAATCAGGCTAGACCAATTGAAGTGTTTGCATGGACGTATTCTATTACAATTAAGCTGTTAGTCAGATTATTCATGGATTATCAGGCTGCATGTAAACATGGGTATTGACAGTGGGTTCTAGGAAAGGCAGCAAATAAGAAACCCTCAGGAGAGAGCGACAGATGTTTGAGTGATACAGTTTTAGGTCCATAGTGATCAGTAGGAAAATTCTCAATACTGCATATAAGACACCTAGTGCGTCATAATAGGATAATAGGAGATTCTTCCTCACTTAATCCCAATAGAGAAGCAGGGATTTCCCTTCTGAGTCTCAGCTTCTCTCAATATTTATTCCTTACACTCTTAGAGAGTTTCTCCTTTTGTGTCTGGGTTCCTCCTAGTGCTTCTTCTTTATGCTTTTAGAAAGTTTTGCTTTTGATTTTTGATCTTTATCAGCAAGTCTTCATCATGCTGAGGAAAAAAAATATATTTTTCTAAATATATATTTAGAGATATTTTTTAGTTTTGTGTTTTGGTTCTTCTCAGTGGATCTTCCTCATGCTTTTAGAAAGCTTTTCCTTTAGCGTCTTGGTTACTCTTAGTGTTTCTTCCTCCAGCTTTTAAGGAATTTCTACTTTTGAGTCTCAGTTCCTCTCAGTACGTCCTCTTCAAGCTCTTACAGAGCTTTTTCCTTTTACTTCTTGGTTCCTCTCAGTGCTTCTTCTTCATGCTTTGTCCTTGTCATTGTCTCTTTGTCATGCAGTTAGAGTTATTCCTTTTGAGTCTTGGTTCCTCTCCACTGCCATTGTCTCCAGCTTGCTCATTAGGGTCTGGACCAGCATTTCTGGGAAGCTGCTATGGGACAATACTTGTTGTTGAAAGTGCTATACAATTAAAATTGAGCAGAATAGGTTGGTTGAATATTTATAAAACGCAGTGTGCAAACTGACTCACTGGCTAATGCGAGGTTTGTATTCAGCACTGATTAATCAAAGATGCACGCTCCACAGTGGCTATTTGGGGATTCATAAGCAGTGTTTAATAGGAGTGACTGTTGGCTAACAGCCATAGTGACTGCATGCTGGTGGAAAAGGAGAGGAGACAGCCACTGAGCTCTAATTTCCATAAGAGTCAAAGTCTACAATAGCTCGTAGAAAATTCCTCCTACATACTGATTAATAGGAGATGCTGCTCCATACAGGCTATTAGAAGCTTCATTCTCCATTCTGATTAAAAGTAGAAGAAAAGAAGATTCTTATTCTGCTCTGGGTAAAAGGAAATTTACACCCCACCCTAATGAATAGGAGATGCTTGCTCCGTACCAGCTAGTAGGAGATTTATACAGGTTTATACTCCATACCAGCTAGTAGGAGATACTATTAGGGGATTTACACTGTGGACTGGTTAAGTAGGAGTTACTGTAGCGAAAGCTGTGTGCTGGTGGGTAAGGAGACCCTCAGCCACCGAGACATTTCCACTTTATCAGTATTTTCTCAATCTGAATCCAGGTGTGAAATCACCATGGTAACGATGCCGTATGTAGGCCGAGCTGATGGAGGGTGCACCGGGCAGTACAGCGTGTTCGTGCTTATGAACATGAAAGTATTAGGCCTCCATATGGCCCATGCTTAAAGCTGTTCTTGATGATATTCTTCTAAAGTAGCTAACCACAAGGAAATACACAGTGGTACTGCGTTTGGGAGTGTGCCAAAAGCACCTCACAATGAAAGGTGGGCAACACGTTATTATTGTGATAAATTAATATTAGCATAAGTATAAATCATCATCAGTACTTCTAGAACACTAA
The DNA here is from genome assembly GCF_015220715.1 of Pygocentrus nattereri. NCBI lineage: Eukaryota > Metazoa > Chordata > Actinopteri > Characiformes > Serrasalmidae > Pygocentrus > Pygocentrus nattereri. The sequence continues at coordinate 12,575,269 of NC_051212.1, forward strand.
ACAAATGCATATTGGACGGTTTTATGTGACATCACTGACCACATACCATTTTGCTGACTAGGAATATCAGTCAGAAAACTGTTCAGTCAGTTCAGTCAGAAAACAGAATAAGCTAAATGATATGTTTTGTTACCTCGGTGTTTCAGAGATTAATGTTTATCATGAATGTTGTTTATTGGTAATCCTAAATTTATGTTCTTGGTGGTGTGTATTTGCATTTTCTTTGAGAGATTCTGTGCATAGACTGTATGAAACATGGTTAATAAATCTGACCATTTTTTTTAAAATGAACAGATTTATAGGTCTAGTAAATTTACAGAAAATTACTGGTTACTGAGTTGCATTTCTTGTGCAGTTGTAATGTAAAAATACAGGAGATTTTTGTATTTTTATTACAGTTTAATAGTGTAAATATACAGCAGAAAGCTCTTGTGGTCCAGAGGAATGTGAAGTCATAATATGCCGTTATTTCTTGCTAATATACACCTGTTAATTACTATGAAAGTAATGCAACCAGTAGGCAGTATTTTACTAGAATTTTACAGTGAACTGTTTTATGGTTTTCTGAAGCTTCACATTCAAAATGCTGGTTCACTAAACAGCAACTGGAGGGTTCAGATAACAAGGACTAACACAATGATTTTGATTGGCTGCCCCAATGACAACACTCACATAAAACAAATAGCTTAAAAATGATTAATCCTTTTTTTCCGGAACAGTTAAGGATAATTTGACTGCATTTGTAAAACCACATGACATGCCATCTGAGGACTGTACGCTGACCTCATGCTGTCACATCAGCACTGAGAGCGTTCTTGAAAACAAGCGCTCCTTCTTCTGTGACTGATTAGCATCCTTCTCAGAGCGCTCTTTGTTTTTTTCTATTTGGAAATTGTCCAGCTGATCATGCGAGGAAATGATCAAACTCCTTTCAGCTGGAACAAATCACCTCATCATTTTGGGAGATAGTTTTTTTGCAGAAGGCTGGAAGATCTAACTAACCATTGCTGTCACTGAACGATACTGTGTAAACTCAACATCATGCACCTGCCTGAGTTTGATCATTTCTAAAACTCCATGTTTATTTATATGGACATAGTTCATGAGCTAATTCGATTCAGAGATTGAGCTCATCTTTAATCATTAATGATTTGATGCATCATGTCATTAAGGCATTGCTCGTTTGCATTCCCCTGTCAGTTGGAAAGGACTTGCAAAGACCTCTGTCTGTAAAGCAAGGTAGATATTGTCCCACCACAAAATGCATCTGATGTTAAGATAGTATTGATCACCATATGTGATGATCAAAAATCCTTACATCAATACAGACCTTTTTTACCACAATGCATCACATATTTCATCGAATTTTATAATGATACAATTTTTCTTTTTCCATAATCATCCAACAAAATGTAATGACTTTTGTCCACCTCTTAAACATCTTCTGCTTATTGATTACATCACTGTGTATCAGTGGGCAGTGAAAAACAATGCTAGCTAATAATTTTATATTTCATGCCTGATGGTGGTCATTAGCATAAAGAAGATTTGGTGCACATCAGACTTTAATGTTTTAATGTTCAGTGCTTTTGTAAGGGGGAGCGAGGAGGCGGACGCACACACTGAGATAAGCGAGATTTATTATGGGCAAATCCAGGGTCGTGGTCAAAACAGTCCAGGTTCATATAGCCGATGCGGACAGAACGGGGAACAGACATGACAAAAACCAGAGTAACCAGCAAACAGACATCAAACAAAGACCAATACAGTGATACAAAGACTGGCAAACACAGGGCTTAAATACACGGAACAATAAGGGACAGGTGAACACAATCAAGGGCGGAGTTACATAACCAAAACACGAGCACATGGACAGGACTGGGAGGGGCCAACCGTGACAGCTTTAATGTTTGCCTAAAGTTCATACCTCAAATTTTCCCAAATCTGACCAGGAAAAACCTCTACCCAGCTGGGAATTCCTACTTGGAATGTGAGGAAAGTGGCAGCATTTAATGTCACACGAGTACTACAACACCAGGTATAACCATGTGATTAAGATCTCATATGCTGTCATGCGTTGTCAAGACAGGTTATGTCCGGTAATGTAATAGCTGATAATTGTCATAACTGACATATTTGATCCAATGTAACTAATGCAACATAGCTAGCTATTGCACTTCATTTAGAAAAGAGCTGGGTTGTAATTAATTCACTTTTAAGGTACATTACACTCACTCACAGTAGCAACTACTTCATTCTAATTAGGTACCAAAACCATGTACTCGTACTCATACACTGAAAAAATGGTATCAGTGCGCCTCTAGTCATGATGAATAATGGTACTGCTAACATTCTAACATGACACTGTTATGTTACTGGACATAATCTGTCATGACAGGTCATGATGCTTGCTACGACATGTTTATGTCATTGTTATGTCTGGTGTTGCAGTACTTGCGTCTGGTCTTGAGACTGCAAATTAACAGTCTCAGTCTACCAGTACTAGTTGCTAGGAATGGGAACATGACACTGTTTTATCACTGGATTAGAATGGATTGTCATGACAACACAGCTGCTCATGACATCTGCGATGACAGGTTTATAGCACTGTTATGTCAACATTGTGTAGCAGGTTTCAAGTAAATTATTACCATTAAATCTATAACACTGATCATAACCTTTGCTGTTTTCAGAAGCTAAAAACATCATGAACATTAAAGTTAACACTCATGTCCCAAACGTCTAGCTTGTTGCTAACAGATCTAACTTTCATGAAGGCAGGCATGTTTTCCCCCCACTTTGTGGCTTAAACATGCTGAGCTCTGACTTCCCACTCGAGTCGAGTCAAATGCAGCATTAGATGAGTGTAATGCTCAGTCTGATCAGTCTCACCCTTTCACAGATTTGGGTGTATTATCTAGATGTTGTCATCCTTCAGGTCCAAGTTTGCATGTTTTTAAAATGAGTTAGAAGCTGGGAAACCTTACATCATCACTGCGTACTTCACAATACACGCCCATTATTCTTGGTGGCGTTTCGTCTGGGCCAGTTCAGCTACACTGCTGTTTCTCACTTACACTGCTTGTGGTTATGTTGTTTCCCCACTGCCACATAAGCAAAGCTTAAACAGCTCGCAGGGTGCCGTGGAGTGAGGAGACTGGTCTTGTAGGCTTTCAGCAGAGTATAGAGAGTACAGTGGAGGCTTAAAATAGCAGTGGAGTGCACTGAGGCGCGAGGCAGTGCTGCTGCTGCTGAGAGATGCTGTGGCTCTGTGAGTTTCTTACACGCTGTGGTTTCCTCTGGCTCTCAAGAGCCTCCTGGCTCACGTTGCTAACATGTGGGTTTCATCGGGGCCAGAAAGACAGAGAGAAAGAGAGAGAGAGAGACAGCCATTCAGTCTGGCTTTGTAGACACAGCAAGGGAAAGATGTGGCTTTGAGACGACTGCAAGGCAGCGGCGAACCTTAGAGCTAATGAATGAATAATGAATGAATGTTAGAGCAAGGCAGGAAATGCCGAAACATAGTCAAAAATGGAAAAGTCCCACCTTTATTTGACCATATTAATTTCCATTAGCACCCCTATGGCATTTCTAATAGTATGTTAGGACTACGCTAACTCTGGTGCAGCTTTTCTTTCAGTCATTCTAGATTGAACGCAGATATTTGAAGCTTGTATAATACATTTCATATGTTTTATTTGAGGCTTGTAACAGAACATAGTCATATATATTTGACCTTTTTACCAGTTTTACAGTGATTCTTTCAATAAACAGGCCTGGCGTAGAGCTGCTGCCGTTTTCCATTTCTAACAACTGAATAAACCTGGTTAAACTATGGTGGACATTCACTGTCAGGGACATACTGTATCTAGCACTTCAAGAGGTACTAGAGTGACCATATTTTCCTCTCTCATTCAAAATCTAAACCTGACTGGTTGATTCCTCTGTCATTTCCTAATTAAAGAGTCTATCATAAAAAAAATCGGTTTTGAAACCGATAGAAACTGCTAGTTTCTTTCACTCCTCAGTCCATGTACAGTCCAGATATGGAAACTAAGCTGCAGAAACAGCCTGTATTAAATTCACTGGTTTCGTTATGACACAAAAAGCAACAGTAGATAAAAAAAATCTATATAGAACCATTTTCTTCACTAAAGAACCCTCGAAGAACCTTCTTTTTTAGTGTGTGAAAGCTTGATATTGCAACAACAGAACACTTTTTGGTGCTTTATAGAACGCTTTTCATAAAGATCCTAGAACCATAGAACCATCTACAGAACATTCTCCATCAATCTGAAGAACGCTTTCATGATGAAAAGAACCATTCAATCATACAAGGAGTTCTTTGAGTGTTTATGGATTTATATCGAACCATTTACTCAAGAACCTTAGAAGAACCGTCTTTTTTTGAAGATTGTATGCAATAGAAGAAGGAATTTTGGTGCTAAATCGAACCCTTTTCACAAAGGTTCTATATAAAACCATCTAAAGCACATTTTCCATCAACCTGAGGGAACCCTTTCATGATGCAAAGAACCCTTTAATCAAGCAAAGAGCTGTTTGAGCGCTCATGTTCTTCACTAAGGAACCCTTGAAGAACCATCTTGATTTACCAGTGTTTACAGTGAAGCTACATAAATATGTGAAGTGGAAAAATGCAGAGCACTTATTCTTTACCCGGACAGGACAAGGGTGTGAAATGAGTTTGGGATGCGTTCAGGCGGAGGAAATGGATCATTCTATCCTCCGCTTCTCTGTCAGGTTTATAGATCTGCTGGTGGCCTCACTATCTTCCTCTCACAGGCAGATTTACGGCCCTGCGTTCCGGCCACCGCTTGATGATTCTGCTTGAAAAGGCTCCAGAACAATGCATTAGCATTCCCCCTTTTTTATAGGCGTGAAAACTCCTCTCATTAGCTACTTAAAGCCACAAGCATGCAGCGGTGGAAGAGGCGGCGCAGCTGCTGGTGCTCCAACATCAGCCTCCGAACAAGAGCAGCAGTAGTTGAAGTTTAATGAGCATTCATTTAGAATCAAATATCTTGCCAGCTTGCCTATATCAATGGTTATGTAGTATAAAAATGATCTGCAGTATGGCAAATTTGTAGTGTAGCAGTTTTTCCCTACATTCTGATCATGGCCTTTCTTTCTGTAGACTCCTAACGGGCCCATATCTAACAGCATTTCTTTGTATTTTAGTTTTTCTCCTGAGGTCCACTCTGAACATTTGTGTGGTTTTATGCACCAAAAGCAGTCATCATTCATTTTTACATGACCATTTTCCAACATCTCTTTATCTCTTAGAATGAAAGACGAATGGTTCTTGCTACTGTGCCCTTAAGAGTGATGTATGTAAATAGGCTCTGTTCTGATTGGCTGCCCTGTATTGTGCCTAATACAAAAAGCAGTCTAAGCTGAAGCGCCCCTTATAACTTCAGCGCCAAACTGCTGTAAATATGTGGAGAAATGTAAGTACGTATTTTGGTTTTTGTTACATCAGAGAAATTGCTCATTTATAATGCGTTGATTTTGGAGCTCAGTTTCCAAAGACTTGGACTTCCATGGACTTAATAGACTGTGGAGTAAATGATACACTTTGAAACTTTAACCCTGTTTATTTGCTCCCAAACTGTTTTTAAAGAAAGTGATGAAAATGGTAAGGTGCCAGAAAGAGCCCTTGGCACGATTTCATCCGTTTTTGGCTCCATGAATTTTTTTTTTCCTTCAAGTGGTTTCATTTAAAACCTCATCCATTCAAAGTTTCTTTGAATTGCTCTTCTATGGCATCACTCCAAAGAACTCTTTTTGGCACCTTTTTTCACTGTTTTTGAGAGTGTAGCCATTTCAATCATGCATAGGCAGGTATTCGCTTTGTTTCGGGTAAATATACCCATCAATGATGCTGCTTCTTCATTTATGTCATTGTATTAAACCTAGTAAAGATAATCAGCTGCAGCAGAACTTGCAGCCAGTGCCATTAAGAGCTGTAGTGCTTGAATGTGCTTTAAATGATGTAAGGATGGAGGTTTTAGACAAAGCCGTTGTGTTTCTATAGTTTTATGGGCAGGTTTGTGGAGAGATTGAGAGATCTAGAGGAGGACTAAATAAAACTTAAAACTGAACTTTTTTCACCTTGAAAATCAACAAAACACAACTTCAAAACAGGCGGCCAAATTTTGCATTTGACTAACGTTGGCAGTAAACGTCTGACCCTTAAGGTCTGTGTCCTTGAATCAGTTGAGCTTATTTCTCTCATGGCTAGGAGTTAAAAAGCAATATCTAATTAGACAGAGAGATGCAGCCCAAGACAAAAACAGAAATTCCAGTTTTTTCAAAAAATGAGTTTACATATGTTTCCCCAGTTTATTAAATATTATATATAGTATTGTTTCCATTTTGGTAAAAATGGGGGTAAATAATAATAAAAAATATACTTTGCATGCGATTTTGCACTACAATGCCCTGCATGTACCCCTCCTCCTTGAATTAATTTATATAAAATATATATTTTAGGCCAAAATCCTATCATAAAAAATAATATCTTAGACATGAGGCAGTGTATTCATAACAATTTCATGTCATAACTTTCTGTCAGGGAGCTTTTAGAGGCGTTACATCCTTCAGACATCTGGTTCCTATCACCACCGCTGTGAACAATTCTGACTAAGCTTCTCTAGGATGGAGCGTTTCAGACCACTCTCAATGACTTTACATTGTAACCATTTAATTAAGCAGAAACTGTTAAAAATCCGTGGAATTCTCCTTTAACGGATGTCCAGCTGTATGATGTCTGAGCTCATATACACTTACTGAGAACTTTATTAGTGCACTTATTTGTTTCTTAGGTCTTCGTACTCAAGTGCTCAGTGAGTTTCTGACACCTAGTTGAACAGTTGAAAAGTTACTAGTTTGTTTAGCTTGTTTAACCTCCGGCTTCTCTAACAGTAGATGGCCTTTTCAGTTGCATCATCGTCTCCCGGCTCCTGCGTCCCTTGTTTGTTCAGTTATGTCGAGCGCACGCAACAGTTGGAAGCATCTTGTGAATGGTGATTCGGTGTGTTGTCAGTATCTCGGCTCAGGTTGCTCAGAGGCGTAACGTAATCGCGTGCTGTGGTGCACTCCAAGACTGGGTGTTCAGTTCCCTGCACTGGAAACAGGAGCAGCTCAGGGATACGAACAAAAGCCCAAGGCTGTGGTTGCTGTTCACCGTGAGTTACCTCCTGTAAAGACAGTTAGATACTGACTCCAGATGACCATGAACGGCATCACCTGAAGGAACGATTCAGGCTAGAAAAGTCCAAGTCGTGTCTGGAGGCAGCTCTAAGATTGGGCTTCATGCACTACAAACATATCAAATGTGTAGCACTGAATGAACAACTGGTTGATTGATGCAAAACACTGAAATAATTCCATCATGTTAATCATATGTTTGTCAAAAGGACATATAAAGTCATGACTTTAAAGCTTTTGTGGATGAATTATAGACCAAATCAGAATTTGTTTTAACATTGGCACTAGCACTTCTAGGTGGATAACGTCCATCCACTGACCGGCTTAGCAGCTCATTTTAAGTAGCAGTGAATAAGAACAGAACAGAATATACCAAACAGTGATGATGTAGCTTTTTCACATTTTCCAGCTTTCAAAATCTGATAGAGCTGCTGTAAGTAGCATCAAGTGGGGATTCTTACCGGGCCAGAATTTTTCATAAGTGGTGATGGAGTTCAAACATCCGAAGCATTTAATTCATCTGAACGTTAATAAATAAAATGGTTTTCAAAACGCAGAATATGCGTGTGAAGATCTGAAACTACTGTGGCAAACGTCAAAATTCAAGAAATTTGCAAACGTTTTCACAGAGCTGTGTTGCCCTTTTCGAGACCTTCCTCTCTAAATATATGAAGCTTTGCATCAAATGAGCTAGTTTTGCATTTCAACACAGAAAGTGCAGTGATGCGAATGTAAATTAGGGGTTTATACAGTCGTGTTGAGCTAGTCGGCTATTTTGGTGGAGTCTCATTGGCATGTTAGTGGAACACAAACCAGGCCAAATGTCAGGGCTCCATTCGTCATTATTGCCTCTAAATCTTTAATTAAATCCCTTTTGCATTGAAGTATCTTGACCATTGATTAGACTGAATCAAATATGGCTGTACTGATGTTTCATCTTGCTAAGGTTAATAATGAATTTTTTTTTTTAATCTGCAGTCAAAACTGTTTTTTTTTTTTTTATCGTTTATCTTATCATTTATAGTTGCATTCGTTTTTCAGAAAAAAAAATAATGGCTGTTCCAAAAACAAGTATCTTAATATTGATATCTCTACAGGAGAAGAATAGATTTATCTACTTAGAATGGAAGTTGATGTAAAAAGGTTTTATACCAAGTAATTTTAGAGCATTTCTACTGATCATTCACTGGTCATGACATTTTAAAGTGCTGTAAAGAGCAGCCGCTGTGCTTTAATGATGTAGAAACTAAAATTTGGGAAAAACCTTTTTTTTGGACAGTGATGATATAGTAAACGGCAAATTACAGAGAAGCTTCAGCAACTAAATGCAATTTTTAATATTCACTGGAGACTTGCCTTCAGTTTTTAAAGAAGTCTGCAGGGATATTTTTCCACACATCCAAAGTTCGGTCTTAGAAGTTGGTTGCATTTTCTGCTTCTCACACAATCACTAACTTATTTACTCAATATGCCTGATGGGAGTCTCTGTCTCCTTTTCTCAGTGAGGTTCTCCTTGTCAGCTACACAAGTGTTGGGTTAAATACATGTTTTCTGCTTGTTTATCTGGCGCTGAAAAATGAATAATGTTAAAAAAAATTTGAATTTTGACTGGAAGTGAAATAATGAAAGCCTTTGACTTTTGCACAGTCCTGTATTTATGTTTACTTTTCCTCTGTTGATTATTTATTTGTCCTCCAGGTGTGGAGTGTGAAGTTGGAGCAGGAAGTAGAGAAGAATAAGATTCTCTCTGAGGCTCTGCAGACGTTAGCGACCGAACGTCACCGGCTCAAGCAGGCCCTCTCTAAAGACAGGGAGTCTCCCACCCCCAGCACGCTGACTGAGGATGAGTTCTACGATGCTCTCACTGGTGAGTGACCTCCAGCGCTGAGGACTCCACTTCCTGTCCTGTGATCTGAGGACTGATGTTCTAGCACTGCTTTCTGTCTGTTTTACCCCTTAGAGGGTCAACGTCAAAGAAAACCAGATTCCACTGTTTTGATGTAGTATGTAAACACTGTAAACTTGTTAAAATGTACCGTTAACTCTTCCGTCCATTCGTGGGAACTAAGCTCCATTAAACAGCCAGTCTTTGTATTGTCACAAATACCAACACATTTACACATATGTGCCTATTCAGCCTACAGCAGGTTAGCCCCACGCATTCATATTGAAGCCTTTCAGCTCTGACTGCTTTTTCACAAGGTACAGTACAGAGCAGCCAATCGGAACAGAGCTCATCTGCGTACATCGGCCTTAGGCACAGTACCAAAAACTAAAGCATAGTGTCCATGTGTCAAAAACTGGGCCCGCAGGCCAAGTCAGAGCCGTGGCACCTGGTCCTGTTCGGCCCACAGAATTATTTTAATTTTCCATTCTTACTAGCGACCGCTGGGTTAGGCTCCAGCACCCCACTGCGACCCTGAGGGAAAAGCGGCTTAGAAAATTTGTGTGTGTGTGTGTGTGTGTGTGTGTGTGTGTGTGTTCTTACTAGTTTCACTCTGAGATGCACTACAGTCCCCAGCATGCACTACAACATAATGTGCGTTCTGACTCCTTTCCCTCACCAACAATCTGTGAGCCAGCAGGTACACAAAGAGAAAATATTGCTGGTGTCCAAATAGGCAGTTTAATTTTTATTTAGAATCATTTTTAATAGGTTTTCAGTGCCTATTTTGCTTTTGCAGGTTTGGCATATTCTTTGGCATATTTTTGGTTTGGGTCATGGCAAAATTTGAAGTAAAAATAACAATAAAAACATATTATTTTTTTTAATATGGCCCTCTTAGCTGTTGAGTTCACACTTGGTCTAGTCAATAAAGGCAATCTGCATTTTCATCAGTTAGATTGAGACAAATGCTTATAAAATGAGAAACTAAACACATCGACGTAATCTTGGCATTCAACTTGACTTAGGGGTCATTTTTATGTGTTTGCTAGGCACCTAATGCAAATGTAAGCATGTGTCCTTGCAGAAGAGAAGCTTGACTGACTTCATGTGATTCTCTAACTCTAGACATTTGTGTGTGTGAAACGATGTGCGGTGCAGTACATCATTTCATGCCAGTACAGTGCAGTATTAGCCAAAGAATCAAGATGGAAAGGAAACCAATTCAGCCACTTTCGACTTGATGAATGATTACTATTAAATCATTTATCGCAAGTTTTTGTATGGCAATTGATTGTCAGCTAAAATGTCATAATGTCATGGTTTTGACAGGCTTGCTGTGAGTTCAGTAGCTACTCTGAAGCGAGTGTGTAACTTATGTAGTAATGAGAATGAAGAACTGAAGTAAGAGCCCACATATGAACCTTTACAGTACAGGTTTGACTGCTTGGAGAATTTTGAGAATTATTTTAACTGTAATCTCAGAAGATTGTTATATATTCATGGGTGATTTCTTCAATAAATTCATCCAAAATCTGTCTGTTTATAAAATGTCCTTTACTTTGAACAAGTCTATACCCCTAAGATACAGATATTCTGAGTAGTACAGTGCAGTATTACTGCCTTTACACGTGAAAATGTTCTGTTCTACATTCACTCCTACAGTTTAAACCAGATATAAATAACATAAATCATTATAAATAATCATGAATCATTGTCTATTTAAGAAAATGGTAACAATCACTGTCAGTGGTTATAGCAAAGTAGTGGATTTCATTCTCAGTGGAGCCATTAGAACTTACTCTATGATTTCTGTTCGCACATGCAAATAATTTGGTTCTTTAAGGGTTCTTTAATAAAGAAAGTGGTTCTATAAACAACTATTAAAAAAACTCTTTACATGCTTAAAGTGTTCTGTGCATCATGAAAGGGTTCTTCAGATTGATGAAGAATGTGCTGTAGATGCTTCTACAAAGAACCTTTTTGAAAAGGGTTCTATATAGCACCAAAAAGGGTTCTTCTCTTTTTACAGGCTTGAAATCATAACAGTAGGAGAACGTTTTTGGGTGCTATATAGAACCTTTTATAAAAAGGTTGTTTAAAGAACCATCTGCAGTACATTCATGCAACAGGTTCATTGAGTGTTCATGGTTCTTTGTAGAACCAATTTATTTACTTAAAAACCCTTTATTTTGATATGTAGAAAAGGGAATGATTGTGTTTAGAACCCTGAGTTCTGTATAGAATCATTGGCTCAAATGGTTCTTTGCATGGTGAAATGGTTCTTCATTGATTGATGGAGAATGTGCTGTAGATGGTTCTATGAAGAACCCTTTTGAAAAATGCGTTGTATATGATTCTGTGCAGAATATTGACATTGTGACAATAAAAGAACCATTTTTGGTACTAAATAGAACCATTTTTTTTGGTTCTATGTAGAAATGTATACAGCACATTCTCCATTAGTCTGATGATCCCTTTCACCATGCAGAACCCTTTTTGGTACTAAATAGAACCATTTTCAAAAAGGTTCTATGTGACAACATGTACACTACATTCTCCATTAATCTGAAGAACCATTTCACCATGAAAAAAAAAACATTTAAGCATGCAAAAGATTCTATAGAGAACTCATGGTTCTAAATGGAACCATTCCCTTTACTATAGAGCCATTGAAGAACCTTCTTTTTTAAGAGTGCAGTCAATCATTTTGAACCCCACTGGAACAACCTACAACCTCCAGCTTCATCGTAACAGTGTTAATGTCTAAAAATGGACAAAATCTTTATCTTCTGCTCAATAAAAGATGTTGGCCAATACGCTGGACGCCTGCAGCCTTGTTCTTATTATTTCTCTTGTTTATTTCAAGTAACTTTATCCAGTAATTTTATGCCACGGATGGTGTTTTACATTTAGATAACACTGTCCAACACACCTATCAGGCATAACAACCACTTCACTGTTTCTATGCTCTTTGTTAGCCCCCTTTTACCCTGTTCTTCAGTGGTCAGGACCCCCATGGAGCCTCACAGAGCAGGTACTATTTGGGTGGTGGATCATTCTCAGCACTGCAGTAACACTGATGTGGTGGTGGTGTGTTAGTGTGTGTTGTGCTGGTCTGAGTGGATCAGACACAGCAGTGCTGCTGGAGTTTTAAACACCTCAGTGGCACTGCTGGACTGAGAATAGTCCACCAACCAAAAATATCCAGCCCACAGCGTCCTGTGACCACTGATGCAGGACTAGGGGACGACCAACCCAAACTGTGCAGCAGCAGATGAGCTGTCGTCTCTGACTTTACATCTACAGGGTGGACTGACAAGGTAGGAGTGTCTAATAGAGTGGACAGTGAGTGAACACGGTGTTTAAAAACTCCAGCAGCACTGCAGTTTCTGATCCACTCAGACCAGCACAACACACTCTAACACACCACCACCACCACGTCAGTGTTACTGCAGCGCTGAGACTGATCCACCCCCCAAATAGTACTTGCTCTGTGGGGGTCCATGGGGGTCCTGACCACTGAAGAACAGGGTATCAGAGAAACAGATGGACTACAGTCTGTAACTGTAGAACTACAAAGTGCAGCTATACAGTAAGTGGAGCTGATAAAATGGACAATGAGCGTAGATCATATGGTCATAATGTTATGCCTGATCGGTGTAATATCGTCTGCTAATTGTTATCATGACATCAGCTGATATGACACAAGGCTGCAGAACTTCTTAGCAAATGCTTGAACATTCAGGCCGCCCATTACAGTTCATCAGTCACACCATGAGCTGTACATCACATCACAGTACTGCACTGATACCATCATTAAGGCTAAAAAGACTGCAGTAATCGAATATCTATTAATACAACATTGCAGGATGAGCTAGTTACTGAAACATAAACAGCGTCTTTGAGGTAGGAATAACAGACCGAAAAACTCCTGTAAATGAACTTTGGGTTAGACACAGCAGTGGGTTAGACACTTTATTGGGTACAATATATGCACATTTATTTATTTATTTATTTATTTATTTATTCATTCTGTGGTCATTATATGCCATCATCTGTAATCTTCAGTACAGTCATTATTGCACTGCATCCCTCATCTCAGGTTATAGATATTATCACAGACTGTTGTGTTTTCTTCTATTTGTATATACGCCTGTAGACAGGATCTGGTTTATTTATTCTTGTTATATGTTCACACCTGTTTATGGTTACTGTATAGTGTTGTGTGTCTACTGCTGCTACTGGCTGCTAAATTTCCTTTGGGATCAATAAAGTGTCTATCTATCTATCTATCTATCTATCTATCTATCTATCTATCTATCTATCTATCTATCTATCTGTAGATAAAAATCACCAAAAACAAACAAAACGACAAGGAATGCTGGGAAGCTCCACACCTTCACTATAATATGTAAGAACAGGCTGCTCAAAGCACAGAGTACTGCTAACTTTTCCAAAATGCTTTGCAAAAACATGAAGCTAATTACTGTAAAATCAAACATTTTAACTTATGTAAGAAGAAGCTGGGCCTGTTTCTCCCAGAATGCACCATTCTATACTCCTATCCGCTGTATTTAAGGAAAGAGTAGATGACTGTGGGACTTCCGCTGTGAATTTGGATCAGTTCTTTACTGTGAACACGGTGCACCTGCACCTGCGTCTGTGTACCTGATGTACAACAATATTGAAGACTGCAATATGAGGATGAGCCTCGAGACATTCACTGAACATTTAGTTGTTTGCTGTGAACGTCGTGACCAATCACAGACTTTCTTTAGATGTTGGGTTGAGTTAAGCCGTTCATGTGATGCAGTAAACGTAAGTCGTTTTGGATGAAAATAATACAGACCAGTGGTTAACAATGGTCAATGTGCTTTTAGTAGCCTATATATTGCAAGACACATTGTAATTTAGATGCCAGTATTTGAATGCAGCTGCTGTTAAGCTGTGTGACTTGAGTGTGATGGTGTATGAAGGTCTATTTTCCACATTGTTGCTAATACAGGGCAAAGCCTGCCAAAAGAAGGGAAAAGAGTGGTCTCTTAACACTTCGCTGTTGTCGGAACAAAATTTCGTATCTCCAAAATGGTAACTTTATAGGAGAAGGAAGAAACCTGCTTTGGTTTTAGTGTAAGTCAATGGAACCAGACGCTTTTCCAGATAATTTTAGGCAGTTTAGTCTAAATGTTGAATAATAAACACCTGATGCTGAGTGCTGGTTTATTAAATGTAGGTGAACACAAGTAAAGCAGCCTTCTGGCATTTTTACATTTACATTAAAGGCATTTAGCAGGTGCTTTTATCTAGAGCAGCTTACTAAAGTGTGCTGTTGTCCACTCAGAAAATGCATCTGAATAGGTCCCAAATGGAATAAATTACCAAGTTAAAATGCTGCCAAAAACAAGAGTCTCTGCTGATCCCCAGATACAAAAGTACATAACATAGAAATGATTATGAACCAAAGATGTGGAACACTTTACCCATTAATGTTCATCAGAACTAGTTTTAAAAAGCAGCTATTTTCAGTTTATTTCTTATCTATTTACAGTTATTTCTGCAATGATCACCACTTTTAAATACAAGGCATTCTACCTGGATATTGGCATTATTGTAACTTTTCAATGTTATACCGCTTTGTTATTCAGTCATTATTAAATCATCTAAATTCTGCACTCATTATTTGACTAGTTGAGATCAGTGAAGTTGCAAGGCTATCATGTTACAGTCATTCTGCAGCTGTATGTGCAACTAAATTGTTTTTATGTTATAACAGCACATTGTACTTTAACCTATTGTGAAGATGGTTGGGAGGCTGGGAGGACTGGGGACACCGGGATCAGGATGTGGAGACACAGTTTTCCTTTAATTCTGAACACTAAAATTGCTCAGCTTTCCAGCCAGCATACGGAATTAAAGAGCACATTCTCAGGGCCTTTTCAGTCTCCTTCTCTCTCTGGACTCTGCCACCTACTGAGAAAAGACATGGCTATAAGTAGGTGGGCAAGAAACAAGACACAGGTGGATCCTATCAGCTGCTCAGCCAACTGGTTCAGGTCTTTTGTGGTGCTTGACCATACCCACTTCTTCAGACTGAGTCCAAGATTTTTTTCAATCCCAACGCCTTGAGGGCAGTTTGTATGTCATTGCAGTCCAAAGAAAAGCAAGTATCTCCAAAATGGTGACTTTACACGGGTGGGCAAAAGTTCTTTACTTTTAATGTGAGTCAACGTAAAGAAATGTGATTTCAATAGATTTTGGAGCATTTCTGGTGGTCCATTCACAGTCATATGTTCACAAAATGTACAGGACACCTATTGATCTCAAACAACATAGAAAAAAAAAAAACGGAAAAAATGAAGGTACTTTGTTTTTTTCGGACAGCGAGAATATCTTGTTATTATTTTAATTCTTTGTATTTTTATTTCAGTTGCGTTATACAGTCAATGTTATTAACATTAACCACTGATGCAGTGTATGTCCAAAGGTTTATAGACACCTGTTCATCCAGTCTTTCTTCTGAAATGAAGGGTATTGATAGGGAATTTGTTCACCTTTGCTGCAGTTACAGCCTCTACTCTTCTGGGAAGGCTTTACACTGGATTACATTGATGTGAGGATTTGATTGCATTCAGCTACAAGAGCATTAGTGAAAACAGGGACTGATGTTGGATGATTAGCTGTGGATCACTATAACTCTTCCCTAAAGTATTAGATGAAGCTCCATCATCCCAATGATGGTGGGCTTTACACTTCTCATTGAGCATAGTGACCTCGTCCAGCTGCTCCAATCTATTGGCAATGCTTTCTATGGAGATGATACATGCAATGAATGCAGCAGTGGGTGCACATTAAAGACTACTCAGCTCTTACTGCCTTTTTGTCTGGAGGTGTACGCTGGGCTGAAAGGTGAGGCTCTAGAGAAATGGACCTGCTCAAAGTGTTTTGTCCGTATTGAGCAGCTCTAATGTTGAGCTACCAGGCAGCTTCTCACTGGAACAGGATCTCCCCAGGTGGGGTTTCTCAGGTTGGGGGAGGGCATGTGCATGGTAGACGGCAGGGTGTGAATTCAGCTAGACTCCAGCGGTCTGAGCGGGACGGCGTTACTGACTCACCTGTGTGTGTGTGTGTGTGTGTGTGTGTGTGTGTGTGTGCGCTCCTCCAGGGTGGCTCTTGGACAGCTGTGTGATCAGTTTCCTGTCTGTGAGCGGACTCTTCCACCGTTAGAGCGGCTGGACCTCTCGCTCAGCTACAGCCTCCATCCAAACCCCCAGGGCATTGCCAGCATGTCTGGGGATGGTAACCATGGCGACAAGGCTCACCATAACGGAGTCAAGAAACACAGGTGAGACTCAAATCCCCCCAGAGGCAATAGGTGGATTAGGGGTTTGTGTGGGCGTGTGTATGGCACCTTGCTTTGTGTTTACTTCTTGTTTTCGCATGATTGTAAACTGTTTGTGTACAGTTCATTCATTTATTTTAGAACTGGACTAAGTTTTAACTTAATTTGGCCTCTTATCTTTCAGTATATGCTTGTTATCATAAATCATCTGTGTGCACAGTCTGAATCTATACACCCATTTCAGAGATATCTGTGCAATTACTGTTGTAGAATATTCAATTTTAGTAGTATTTCGTTGGTTTTCTTTCAGCATTGCAAAAAATTCTATCTCGGCAATTGAAGGCATCTTAAATCTAGTTTATATGTGTAATATGTTTCATTTTGAGATTGTAGTAGGAATATTTTGAGATTATTTAACTTATTTCTAGACATTTTTTTTCTCTTGTTTAAACCCCTCAACAAGCTATCGGACTGCCAGGGGCCCCAAAGTTTTATTAAACACTTCTATAACCTAAGAGTAGTTCCATTAGTTTGCATTGAAGTCCCTGTAATTACTGAAATAATAAGCCTTTGTATAAAATAAACCTGGGATGTTAAGGCATTAATTTCATCTGAAGAAAGTGCTTTATTCTGTTGGCAGATCATCTGCTTGAAACAAAGTATCTACTAATACAAAAAGCCAGTTACTGTAGATAAAAAGCTTAAAACAAGTACAAATATGTAGAAATAAATTAAATAATCTTCTCATTTTCTCACATTTCTATATACCAAGTAGGTTTATGATGTTTTCACTTGCCAAGACATCAGTTTCACAGTTAATATTTCAGTTATTTTTTATTCTTACAAGGAAAATGATTTGTTGGTGCACTGTTTACCCAGCAGAGAGTGATTTAATTTATAATTATCTTAGAAAGCTCAGTTTTAATTGCATTTGGCTGCTTTTCTTTCACTTGCTGTAAACATTACTGGGCAGAACACAGGTTGGCATTTGCTTGAAAGTTTAAAAACAGATTGTTCAGCCAGGCATACGTGGTTTTTATCCAGCTCTGCTGAGAATAAACGGTGCCATCTTCACCACACACCCCTACATCTTCCTCACAGACTAACACACACATCGCCCTAGTCCCCCCTCATGGTTTTTGCATGAGGACGACATGGTAGCAGTCGCAAGCTGATCGCATCAATAGCCTGGGTGTCAGGTAACTGTTTCCAAAGCACCAGATCTGCTCCCGATAGCGGCCTCATCATCGTCCATCTGTGGATTCACTGTGGAATTACTTTCAGTGCTGTGACAGGTCCAAGGAAAAAGGGCCTAATTGCTTAGTGGGTTGATAAATGCTCTGTGAATGAATGAAGTCATGACATGCTTTACTCACTGACACTTCTAAGCCTATGGCTGACATTTTGGGGGGCAGGGGGTCAAGTGAGAAAAGGGCAGCATGGTCATGAATTAAGCTTGATTTAATTTACTGTACATTGCAGTCACTCGTATGAGAGACAGTGTAATAATACTTCAGATTCAGGAAAGGCTACGTTCACGTTACCAGGTTGAAGTGGCACATATCTGATTTTTTTGCCCTAATGTGACTCATATCTCATGTTTTCAGGGCTGTGTGGACACAAATCTGATCTTTTCAAATCCAACCTGAGTCAGACCCATCATTCAGCGTTACCATGGCAGCAGCATCGAACAGAAGTTAAAGCCTGTAAACGATGGAGCAGCAGCTCATCTCACCCTTTTCACCTTTGTCTCGCTGTAATAATGAAACTGAGAGCTGATCAGAGTTGATGATCTCAGCGAAGCTCGTTCTGCTCGTTAGTCTGTTTACTGATGATGCACGCGATTCATTCATGTGATGTTAGAATGGGCGCATGAGGGTCACTTCAGGACCCTGATTCCTTCACATTATTGACAGATTTGAATCACTGACCTAAACAAGTGTGAACCATCATGTCAGAGAGATCGGATTTGAGTGAAAATCGGATTTGAGCAATGAGGATTGTAAAGTGAACGTATCTCAAATGTAGTGTT
Source organism: Pygocentrus nattereri (assembly GCF_015220715.1). Lineage (NCBI taxonomy): Eukaryota > Metazoa > Chordata > Actinopteri > Characiformes > Serrasalmidae > Pygocentrus > Pygocentrus nattereri. Next base: position 12,593,758 of record NC_051212.1, read on the forward strand.
AACAGTGTTTCCATTGGCAGTCAATGTTAACGTTACTATCCATGCACTGATTTGAACCCCAGTCACTAGCATGCAAGGCAGTGGTGTTACTCACTATTTAATCATTGTATAGTGTGTATTTTGGAGCTGGAAACAGGAGGGAACTGAGGAGAAGCCTGAGCAGGAGCTCTGGGGCAGCTTGCTGAGATCAAGGAAGTTGGACCACCTCATTACAGAGAGCATTAATGGATGAGTGGGAGGAGATGGGGTGGTGGGGGGGATGCGAAACTCCATTAAGAGCTCCATAGAGTCGCTTACACTCTTAAAAAAGGTGATTTTTCGAGGGTTCTTTAGAAAAGAAAATGGATCTGCATAGAACCATGAACACCCATAGAATCATTTTCTTTCCTTAAGACCCCTTGAAGAACCATCTGTTTTAAACATGCAGCATTATATTTGGTTGTTGTTCAAACTAACCACGTTTTGGAATTTTTAAAGAGATTATCAGTGCTTTATTGGTGGGATTTCCAGCACTGTGGTGATGTGTGACAGGTCAAACCACAGGCCACCAGTACTGCAACAGAGGGGGCACCCAGGTGTGATGGACCTATTACTGAGCTTCATCTCACTGAAACAGATCTTGAAAAACAATGGAGGCAATATAAAGTCCAGATATTATACACACCCATCAAGAGAGCACTTGTACAGTCTGAGGGGAAAAGGGCAGGGTCTCAAGCCCCCCTTGGGTCTGTGCATGTGGCTGGACACTTGCCTCTGCAAGTCCAAATGTATACTCATAAATAATGTAAGATTTGGGAACTTTTTCTTTTTTTTTTGTTGAACATCTAACATGACAGAATCGAAGATTCATGTCACATATTGGAAAAATGGCAAGATATTAGTCCGTTTCAGCTATAAAAATGTGTCTGAATGTCAGAATAAGAAATCAGACAGCAAATCATCTTGTGATCGTGATTCTTTTTTTTGCTATATAGTTGACATATTAGCTGGATGAGCAGACACTGCTGTGCATAAACCACCTCAAACTACACAGAAGATGAATTTGACACAAATTCTCGACATAAAACCTCATGAATTCGACATAAAACCTCATCTAAAAAATAAATGGAACGGTAAATAAAACCTCTAAGCAGCAGATGACCATTAACATTTCTTTTGCTTTGTTTTTCATGCTGGGAGCAGAATGTCTCTTCCTGCACCCATGTTCTCAAGAAATGATGTCAGCATCTGGAGCATCCTCAAGAAATGTATTGGCATGGTAAGACCAATTTACAATGTAAGAACAATGTAAGAATCCAAACCTAGGTTAGGACACTCACTGAGTCCTACTCAGGAAAGAAATATCATCATCTCCTTTTTTTTCCACTATGTCCAGTAGGGCCAAACCAATGTGAAAGTATGGCTGATACCAGCACAAATGTTTAGAGGAAATTCCAATAACCAGTAATATTGTTTTGTGTACTTTTATATATAATTTAGATTTAGAGTTTGTATTCCCATAGTTTTAGTTAACCCCCTAAAGTCCCAGACTTATTACATACTAAGCTTTATTAATCAGTAACTACAGGGACTTCAATACAAACTGAGCTATTTCTAGGTCATAGAAGTGTGTAATAAAACTTTGGGTCTACTGGTAGGATTTAAGGGGTTAAACAGGGCTTTACTATCTGAACTATATAACTCAAAATCTTAAATGATATAAATATTCTAAAATATTTATGTAACTTGTTAATCTTTTTTTAAGAGACCCTTATTAGTCCCACAATGGGGAAATTTCACCTCCACAATTTAACCCATCCATGCAGTAAAACACCACATACACACTAGTGAGAACACACAAACTTGCCCGTAGCAGTGGGCAGCCCTATCCGCAGTGCCCGGGGAGCAGTTGGGGGTTAGCTGCCTTGCTCAAGGGCACCTCAGTCACACACTGTCGGCTGTTTGGATACATTTGACATGATGTTATTGCAAAAACCCATTAAACTGCTTGTCAGCATTAGCTGATGTTATCAGCAAACCAAGATATCAGTGAGACCCTAATTTCAAGTAATCTTAGCAACTGAATTTTGTTGGCAGGTGAGTTTATTCTAGTAATTAGATGAATAGTGATAAATAATAAATAGCATACAGTCGTTTGAATACATGCTTTGCTGTTTTATGTGAAAATAAGTAAAATCGTCTATGGGAAACAAACTTAAACATGACATTTTCTGCAAATTGAGCACAATTTCTATTTAAGTTTAGCATATTGGGAAAAAAAAAACACAAAACGTGCCATTTCTTTTAAACAGACCACGGTTTCATGTTTCCCAGTATGTTAAAATCACCAAATAAACATTAAAATGTAGAGAAGTACATATGTTCTATGTAGAGGAAGTGTAAGTTATTTTCACATTGCATATCATTGTATATAATACAAGGAATGCCAAGATGTATTTTTAAATATTTAGTTAATTACTTGACATCCAACTATCTGTAGGTTGCATAGTGATTTACATTTGAGTCAGTCCTGCCATTTGTTTATTTTCGTGCTGCACAGTATTGATTGTGTGGCACTGACCGTCTTTCTTTAATCTGAACTGCTGGTGCACTCATCTAAAACACAGACCAGCACACAGTAAACAACAGCCTCAGCCAGATATTCCCCAAAGCAGTCATTAGTATTGTGTGGTGTTCCTTGGAAGATAACCACACCTGCCTAATCCTTTTCTATATCTGGGCGTGTGTGAGGAGTGTAATCTCCTCTCATAAACCCTGCTTTAAGAGGCAGTAGTGATCCAGCATGGCTAAAGCCAGGCTTTAGCACTCACTCTCATACCAAGGTGACAGCACAATGCCCCCCCTTCACCCCCAACACTGACTGAATCACACTGAGTGAAACAGTGAATGGGCTGGTAAGATTGCAAATGCCTTTTCTTGGGGAGTCTGATGGAGAGCCCCTCTTATTCACGCTGAAAAAAGGCCTTTCAGTCTGCATGAGCTACAGGTACCCCCTCTCTCAGCACCTTTCAGACTCGGCTTTCAGCTTCAAAATCATCTGCACTCCAAGATGTAATAGACAGACCGACCGACCGACCGACTGACTATATGGCCAAAAGTATGCAGGTCATCTGTGTATATGAGCTTGTTGGACATCCCATTCCAAAACCAAGGGCATTATTATGTAGATACCCCACCTTCAGTGGCTATAATAGTCTGCACTCTTCTGGAAAGGCTTTCCACATAATTGTGGAGTGTGCTTGTGGATATTTTTGCCCATTCAGTCAAATGGCCACCGGACCAACTTCACAAGTCCTCCACACCAAACTTATCAAATCAGGTCTTTCTGTAGTTTGCTTTGCGCACAGGGACACAGCCAAGCTAGAACAGGAAAGGGCCTTCCCCAAACTGTTGCCACAAAGTTAGAAGCATATAATTGTCCAAAATGTCTTTATTGCTGTAGCATTAACATTACTGGAACATTACTGGATCTAACCTTCACTTAACATTCACTTAACCTCCACTCCAGCTGATCTTGGCATTGCACATACTGATTCTAGACTTATATGGAGGCTTATTGCAATTCCCAAATGGCAAAGGTGGTAAAGAGGTGTCTACATACTTTTGACCATATAATGTATCTATCTATCTATCTAGATAGATAGATATATCTATATCTATATATATCTATATCTATCTATAGATAGATAGATAGATAGATAGATAGATAAAAATATTCAGGCACTATATTAAAACATACATGTGTAGAGTTAGGGTTAGAATATAGATACATAGATCTGTCTTTCTATCACTGCATCTTCATGTGAATTAGATTGCAGGTGATACTATTTATATACATCCTCCTTCTTGATGTGAATAAGATAAAAATAAACCAAATATAAATGTGGTAAAATAATGAAGCAGAGCCATCAGATTGATGAATATGTGATGCATAACTGGAAACATACAACATATTAATCACTGAAGGCCTAACAGATGGTCTCCACCTGCTCTAAGGCTCATGAGACCCAGTTAATCCCATACAGTCCTGTAATTTGTGTCATAAAACAAGCCTGATGTGAGTCCTTTATGGAAGGCTGCCTGTTAATTACATGCATCTCTAAGACAACCAGCCGTGCTTCTCAAATCAGAACTCTCTATAGTAGCAGGTCAGGTCTGAGTAATGAAATATCAGGCTATCAGCACAATCTTGTTCTCTAACAATGATGGCGATATTTGAATAGAACATTTGAGTGCATGTGTAAATGATAGGGGTGTAAATCTCTGACCATGCTTCATTTTGTTACAACTGGGAAGTCTTGAAATGTAACACAATTTGATTTATTTTAGAACTATTCATTTTGGAAGAGCAGTTTACACTGTAGAGGAACACCCACAATTAAAACAATACACCAGCCAGTTTTGTGGTTAGATTTTCAAAGTTAAGAATCGCCTGAAAATTTGATTCTGGCCAAAATCAGCACATATTTTACTAAATATGAAAAAGTACATATAAACGTCAGTTCAAACATAACAAATTCAATGTACTTGATTCTCAAACTTCAGTGTGATGCATTTTACAGCTGTAGTAAATGAATCTCTCCCCTCAGGAACTGTCGAAAATCGCAATGCCGGTCATCTTTAACGAGCCTTTGAGTTTTCTCCAGCGGCTGACTGAGTATATGGAGCACACATACCTCATTCACCAAGCCAACACTTCCACAGACTCCATCCAGAGGATGAAGGTAACACAGTCCACTTCCGCAATTCACCTATCAGAAATGCTGCTTGTAAATTAAATTAAATTAAACTTATAAATAAATCTAAATGTAAACTCTTGTGTAACATATACTTCCTGTCCACTTTATTAGAAACACCTACTTTATACACTGACCAAAAGTTGTGTGTTGAGGAATGTACTTCATTCAAATGTGTGCAACACTTCCATATGAATAAAATGTACCACAGCAACTGATTATTTCTACATTTTATAATTAAATGTTTAAAATCTTTAGAAATTGGAGCTAAAAATTTTAATATAATTGCAGTAAAATGAATAAATTGCAGATGTCAGCATATTGTAGCCCAGCATCACTTATAGTTGTGTTGATGTAAAGCTGCCTACCTTATAGTTCCACTATAAAAATGTACAGTTACAGACTGCAGCCCATATAGTGCTGCACAGTTTATCAGCCCCCCCACCATCTAATTCACCATGTGGTGATGTTGTCCAGACACCATTGGGATGATTCTCAGCACAGTAGTGACACTGACATGCTAGTGTATGTGTTGCTGTCAGACACAGTCGTATTGCTGAGGTTTTTACACGCATCATCACTGCTAGTTTGAGAGTGGTCAAAAATCCAGCCAAGAGTGTGGCACTGTGCTCAGAAACTGACCGTTGATATGGGACTTGAGGATGATGACACTCGAAGTGCCAAATGGCCATAGAATGCAATGAAGAACCACTTTTGTTTTTTTTCCCTGAAAAACCTTTTCAGTGGATGTTTCTTTGGAGAACCGTTTCTGTGAATGAGATGTAAGAGTACAGTGATGTAAGGTTCTATGAACAACCCTTAAATTGGTAAAGAACCATTATGTGAAGGTTCTTTGAGAAGGTTCCACTCACATTTTATTTGCCAAAAAGGTTCTCCAAAGACCCATCTGTTGAAACCATCCAGATCAGTCCGTCAGTCATGGCTCTAGGGAAGCAAAAGTGGTTCTTCTGTGGCATCGATGAGAGAACACTTTGTGGCACCTTTGTTTTGTTTTTTTTAAAGAGAGTAACACAAATTGTGCATCGACAGATGAGCTACAGTCTCTAACTGGACACCAAGAAAGTATGGGGTTCTAATGAAGTGGCTGGTGTAAGTCAATACCGTATAACCACATATCCAACAATGCTTCTAGAAATGTACCCCCTATAGGGACTAGCTCTAATCCTGACTACCTGAAACTGAGATAGTCCTGAAAAGCTTAAGTAGCTGCAAGAGGTTTCTTAGATTACTGTTGGATCTACACCGTGCGCCATGCTGGAGGCCACGTTGATCCTCAGGAGGAAGTTTGGGCTGCCCTGGCCTGAACAAATACAATGGACAATGTGATGAAACATTATACTCTAAGTGTGTACATTTTTTATGAGGCACACAATGATGCTTACATAAGGCACCTTCTGCCTCCTCCATTGATTTGGAGCAAAAGTATGCTGTGTGTGCAGCATTGCTGATGGTATTCTCTTTTATGATTATTGTTTAACGATACAATCTGTGTGCTCAACTGATAAATGCATTAGTATCAATATTAATAAACCTGTTTAGCCCTGTGGTGTGGTATAGGGAGCAAATGATTGTCATGAAATATTCACAGGTGTCTTTGTGAAGCGTGCAGTGTCAGGTAATCGCAAAGGTGCAGTCAGGTTTCTGTGTGTTTACAGTGTGTGGCCGCATTCGCAGTGTCTGCTGTAGCTTCGCAGTGGGAGAGGACTGGCAAGCCTTTCAATCCACTGCTGGGTGAAACCTACGAGCTGATCAGGTCAGAACTGGTCACGTGGCCTCCTCAGGCCAGCTCTGGGAACTTATCCCAGACACGCTCTAGAGACACTAGATCTCGTAGTGTCAGTAAGATAAACTGTCTATCATGTATTTAATAACCAGAATAACCAAAATTATATATTTACGTTAACTACACAGTATAATTATTCTTAATTTAACACCTGTTAATGTAAAGGGAGTAATGAGAGTCATGTTAGCATCGTACCCATATATTAGGAGCTCAAGGTCTAAGCAGGTTTCCTCTATGTCAGGCAACATACGGCTTCGGAGACACATGACTAGATTGCCTAATCGCTTAGAATGCTTTATGACCATACACACTTTGAACAAGAAGTACATTAATTTGGATTTCACTTCAGACTTACTGTGTGCCTAAGACTGTAGGCTCATATTTGAACTTATATCATTGAATTTATTCATTTACACAAAACACCAGTGACTGTGTTTCCATAAACATGTTCATCATTAACGAATGTATTTATGGAATGTTTTAAAATGATTATGTAATTGTGATGGAGTGTTACTACAGTCTTTATGAGTTTACCGTGAATAATGAATGTACTTGGTAGATCATTTCATGTTCATGACTTACATGCAACATTATTTCAAAACACATGGTTGTTAAATTGTTTCAATATTTGTATTTCAGCTACTTAAATAACTCCTAATTAGAGGATGCAATGACATTTTTGGGAAAAAATGAACAGATGGCAAAAATCAGCTTTGGAACATTTCAATGTTTTTAAATGGTATAAAAAAAATAGATAAACATTGAGAAAGAATATAGTAGTAATGTAATGCTAGCGAGTGTATTTTTTACATAGTTTAATCTAGTCCTGAGATTTTATAACAGCGTTATTATCCTGAAGTGAACTGAGAGCTGACTGAATCTGTCTGTAGACACTCACAGTACACAGTACCTCTTACACTCTCTATCTGCCATCAGAGAAGACCTTGGCTTCAGGTGGGTTTCTGAGCAGGTGAGCCACCATCCGCCGGTCAGCGCGTTCCATGCTGAAGGTCTGAAAGATGACTTCCTGTTTCACGGCTCTATTTACCCTAAACTCAAGTTCTGGGGGAAGAGTGTGGAGGCGGAGCCTCGTGGCATCATCACTCTGGAGCTACCCAAGTGAGTTCTTTAATTGGGATACAGTTTACCTCCAATGGAATTTTCAGTTGAGGCCATTCAGTTAAAGCTGCACTATGTAAGATCGGGGGATTTGGAGACCTCTCTGGTGGAAATGTGTGATTGCATGCAACATGGGGAAGAACAGTTGGTATGTCAATTGTTCTTCGGACCCCTTTGCTGGGGATGAATCTTACAATGAATGAGAATTCAAGTAAAACTCTTTGAAAGACTTCGTAAAAGACTTGTTTTCTGAGGATGTCAGTGAATAATTTAGTACTGCCATCATATCTTCATTAGTCCAGTGCTGATTTTGCCTTTGTGAATTAAACATCAAGTCAGAACTTCTTTTTGATTCTATGCATGTGACAGTAATGCATAAATATGTATGGTCTGAAAAACTCCCACGCTTTACAGGGCAACTTGCAGCAGCACATGCACACCATATTTTAGTGTCTTTTTTCCTGACTCAGTTACAAAAGTGAGGCACTGAGGGCAGAACAGCAAGACTTGGCAAGCAATCATCTAAATCTAACTTGGTTCATAATAAGTGTATCCACTTGTTTTTTGAAACAAGTTCAAGTTTCAAGTTTATTTGTGATTTATTTGTCATATGTATATATATATATATATATATATATATATATATATATATATATATATATATATATATATATGTATATACACCTATTAAAACATTAAAAATTGAAATATATTAAATATACACAAAATCTAGAGAAAATATAGTGAAACATACACAAAATATAGAGACAATATACACAAGACATACAGACAGTATACATTTTAAAGTGACTTGAGTGACTGTGTTATTCTTTAAAGTGGCTTAGTGTTAAGGTGTTATTGTCCATAGCAGAGATGATATGATAATAACACTGACAGAGTGACTGAGTGAAGTGGTAACTGGGGACGGACACACAGCTTCACAGCTTGTTCAGAAGCCTGACAGCCTGTGGCTAGACACTGTTCATTAGCCAGGTTGTTCCAGCCTGGATGCTGCGGAATCTCCTGCCTGATGGCAGGATGGTGAACAGGCCGTGTGCTGGGTGGCTTCTGTCTGACCGGATCGTTTTGATCTTCCTGAGGCAGCAGGACTGGTAGATGTCCTGTAAGGCTGGTAGTTTGTTGCCTATGATGGCTTCTGCCGCTCTCACCACTCCTCTAAGGGCCTTGCGGTCGCAGGTGGTGCAGCTGCTCGACCAGACAGTGATGCAGATTGTGAGGATGCTCTCTATGGTGCATCTGTAGAAGTTGGTGAGGATCTGAGGAGGCAGACCAAACTTCCTAAGCCTACGCAGGAAGAAGAGACACTGACGGGCAGATCTCACAATAGTGTTGGTGTGGTGGGTCCAGGTGAGGTCCTCAGTGAGGCGTACGCAGAGGAACTTCACACTGCTGACTCTCTCCACTTCGGCTCCATTGATGAATAGGGGAGAGTGACCACCCCTCTGCTGTTTCCTGTAGTCCACAATCATCTCCTTTGTTTTGCTGATGTTGAGACAGAGATTGTTGCCATGGCACCACTCTGACAGAGCGCTGATCTCGTCTCTGTAGGCTGTTTCATCTCCATCAGTGATGAGCCCTAGGATGGTGGTGTCATCAGCAAACTTGAAGATGATGTTAGACGTGTGTTTGGCTACACAGTCATGTGTATACAGGGAGTACAGCAGGGGGCTGAGCACACATCCCTGGGGAGCGCCTGTGCTCAGAGTCAGTGTGGAAGAGAAGCTGTTCCCAACTTTCACCACCTGGGGTCTTCTCATCAGGAAGTCTAGTTTACAGTTTCCTTGGCACTCGTATATGTTACCAGGGGCAAGCTTTAATTGGTATAGAGCCTTTACATTTTGTTGAGGTTACTCTGTCATTGTGCTTCCTTTCTCTGGCACCCTGTGGCTACAAACCTAACAATTGACCTGCTCCCCCTACCTGATAGCAATGGTCAAAACCCAAACCCATCCCTTGAGCCCTTCGAGCTGCAGCTCAGCTTCACCTGCCATCCGTCAAGACATGTGAAAGACAAGCATTAAGATTATTCTGGCACCCATAAACGTCTAGTGGTGTCTTCAAATGCTGAATGAAGACTCATCTCTTTATAAGGCACTTAAATCAGCACTAATCTGGCACTTGTGATGTTTTTCTCCATATTTTGTATTTTTGTTTCTAGGTATCAGAACTGGCTCTTGTTTCTGGCAGTATTTTAGCTTAAGGGTATCTTTAGTCTGTTTGCACTGCATTGCACTGGGTATCATATTTCCCTAATTTATCCTCTTACTCCAAATGTAGTTTTTCAGCTCAGACATGGTTGGTGTCTGAAATTTGCTCTTTGGGAGCACTAGTGCTAATGGGGCCAGCAAATAATGGAAGTACTGTGCCTTTTTCTGTGAGAAATATGCTTATGTTACATTAGCATAAAGGGGAATTCCACTGATTTTTCAAAATGTCTACATAATTAAATGGCTATGATGTAAACAAAGTCATTCAGAGTGGTTCGATGTGAAGTGTGCTGTTTCAGAGAAACTTACAGTCAGAATTGTTCACAATGGTGGTGATAGGAACCTGACGTCCGAAGAGCTCAATGTCTCTAAAACTCACAAAAAGTTTTATATATATATATATATATATATATATATATATATATATATATATAAATATAATATATAAACTATATTTCTAGAAGTATTCACTCACCCATGCAAATAACTGAATTCAGGTGTTCCAATCACTTCCATGGCCACAGGTGTAAACCAAGCCCCTAGGCCTGCAGACTGCTTCTACAGACATTAGTGAAAGAATGGGTCGCTCTCAGGAGCTCAGTGAATTCCAGCGTGGTACCGTGATCGGACGCCACCTGTGCAACAAGTCCAGTCGTGAAACTTCCTCACTACTAAATATTCCACAGTCAACAGTCAGCGGCATTATAGCAAAGTGGAAGCGACTGGGACTCAGCCATGAAGTGGTCCGCTATGTAAAATGACTGAGCGGGGTCAGCGGATGCTGAGGGGCATAGTGCGCAGAGGTCGGCGACTTTCTGCAGAGTCAATCACTACAGACCTCCAAACTTCATGTGGCCTTCAGATTAGCTCAAGAACTGCGTAGAGAGCTGCATGGAATGGGTTTCCATGGCCGAGCAGCTGCATCTTAGCCTTATATCATCAAGCACAATGCAATGCCTTGAATGCAATGGAGACGTTCACTGTATTTTGAATGAATTAGAGCAGAGACTGTGAGCCAGGCCTTCTCATCCAACATCAGTGTCTGACCTCACAAATGCACTTCAGGAATGGTCAAAAATTCCCATGAACACACTCCTAAACCTTGAGGAAAGCCTTCCCAGAAGAGATAACACTGTTATAGCTGCAATGGGTTGGCCGACATCATATTAAACCCAACGGATTAAGACTGGGAAGTCACTCAAGTGCATATGCATGCGAAGGCAGATGACCAAATACTTTTGGAAATATAGTTTGGGCATATTTTATTATTCATAATTATTTATGTTGTAACATATGTCTTTAGTATCCTGCCTTCCACCCAATGATCACTGGGATAGGCTCCAGCTCCCCTGGCGACCCAGAAGGATAAGCAGTTTAGAAAGTGTGTGTGTGTGTGTGAGACTGTGTGTGTGTGACTTTAGGAGTGCTTTAAATGTATTAGTTATTTACTATTTTTACCCCAACAGACACAATGAGGCGTACACCTGGACCAACCCTACCTGCTGTGTCCATAACATCATAGTGGGTCAGCTGTGGATCGAGCAGTATGGCAACGTGGAGGTTATTAACCATAAGTAAGGGCAAGTAAACTTACACACCCTCATGACAGAAATGGCTCTGCTTTAGGAAAGAGGAATTCACATATCACTGTTGTTGTGAGAACACCTCATACCTCCTCGACAGCTTCTCTTCAGAGGATGTGAAAAATGTCTGGGCTTTCTGCTGCTTTTGCCTAATTATCACCAAAATCCCAGATGCATTTTTAGGAACTTGTCAAAATGGAAATAGAGGTGGCTTTCTCACAGTGAAATCAGTGGAATGCAAGAACAGCTAAAAGGTTGCTTTAGCTTTGTGCAGAAAAGAGAAGTTTTTAAAGTTTTCTTGCTGTGCTATGTTTTCGATCAGAACTGGGGAAAGGTGCAGTCTGACGTTCAAGTCGTGTGGACTTTTTGGCAAAGAGTTACACAAAGTGGAGGGTTACATCCTTGATAAAAGGTAAGCACAGTGTTAGAGTTGTGTGCTTTAGTGATTGCTGCTGAAGAATATAGATGCGTATAACTTTATATCTGTATACATTTGAAGATTTTGTAGAATGGAGGTTTGCTCTGTGCAGTACTGTGCAAAGTCAGAGACCACCTTCATTTATTTCCAGTTAAACTGGTCATGACCGGTCATCATGATACAAGTAGATGTTTCAGAAGGGAGTAGATATACAGTAATTCACTTTAATAAGGAAGATTGTTATGTTTTCTAACACATGTGCAACCATGGCGGACCATCCAACCTGCCCCCATCAGATAAACATTACTTATAGGTTTCGTCTTTGAAGGAGAGGAGAAAATCAAGCTGCTTCAGATCTGAAAACATCCACAGATGTTTCTGTCCATCCTTCCACTGTGAGAAGACACTCAGCACTGTGGGTCTGAAAGGACGTGTAGCTGTTGAGAAGCCCTCACTGACAAAAAAGGATATTAAAGAAAAAAAAGCTGCTGTTGTTTCTCAGAACAATGGACTGACCATCCCAGAGTTGCAGAAAATGGAGCCAACTTCTAAGACTGAACTTTGGAGGGGTGGAAAAATATCCCTGTAGATTTTTTTGAAAACCTGAAAGCTAATCTCCTGAAAAAAATGGAAGCTGTAATAAAGGAAAAGAGTGGACACACTAAATATTGAAAACATTAGGTAACACTTTATTTGAGTGGTGCTTTGTAGATGATTAATACATTAATACAATAACCGATAATGAGCAACACATCAGCAACATACCAGTGAAGTAGCAGTAGAGCAGCATCTGAATGCACTGAAGTAAATATCTTGTAGGTGTTCTGTTGATACATTACTTACATTAAGTAGATGTGCTGTTGTTACTTCCATCACGCAAAACCTAACCTTACCAACCTCACCCAGAACCTAACCCTAATCCTGAACCTAATCCTAACCCTAACCTTAACCCAAAACCTAATCCTTAGCCTGGCCCTAATCCTAACACTAACCAACAGCCCGACCCAAAACCCTCATATGTTTTTGAAGTGTTTCTGAGAGTCTGTTGAGTGTTTGTTTCATCTAAAAGCACCACTCAAAATAAAGTGTCACCATAAATTCTATTCAATTATCGAGGCTTCTGTGTCATTTTCTGTTAAACATGTTTTCTGCAATATTTTATGAAGCTTCAAAATAAATATCTTGATCTTAATGGCAGTTTGACTGGAAATGAAATAATGAAGGATGGTCTTAGACTTTTGCACAGCACTGTGTGCTTTGCAGCGAAACGCTTGGTTATTTGAAGTGAGTCCTGTTAACCTGATTGAAAATGACAGCAGAACTTATGCGTGTGTATTAAAGGACTGCCTCAGCCGAAAACGCTAACACTGCCAAACATGACTGAACGCTAAATCATGCCAACTGGTCCCAGGTAGCTTTAACACATTTAGCCCCGTCAGCATTTCTGGGTGAAGTATTCCTTTAAAAGCTGCCTACATGTGCATTAGGCTTTGGCTGTGAAACTGAATTAGACGACTGCAGTTTATGAGCTTTCTTAGGTCTGATGCCGTTAGACATGAGTCAGTGTTTTGGGCTTTGACGGTGATGTAACACATTCACATGTTTGTGCAGCAAAAAGAAGATCTGTGCCATTTATGGCAAGTGGACAGAGTGCTTGTACACCGTAGATCCAGCTACGTTTGACCTTCACAAGAAAGCGGATAAGAAATCTGCTGAGGAGAAGAAAGGCAACAAGCAGGTGTGTGGCTGGGTAGCATGTGGTGACCTGTAAGTGACCGCTCTGAGTCAAAAGCTTTATTGAATTTCAGATGCCACCTCAGTGTCATCCATAGGCCTCAACATAAGAATCTAACAGAAACCGGCATGAAATACATTACAAACCCAGTTCCAGAAAACTTGAGACAGGAGATAAATAAATAAGGAAAAACAGAAAGCAGTGATTAACAAGTCTGCTCTGACCTGTAGACGAGACATTTGAAAACAAAGCTTTTCATTTTGATCATTTATTTCCTGGCTCTACGTTTTCTGCAGGCCTTTTCCTGACCTGTCAGCGTTCCTGGTGTGAAGGGAATTCCATTCTAAAAATGTCTGTCTTCTGGACAGACCAGCCTTTTTTAGTTGTTTTCAGACATTTGCTCTTAAGAAAGCAGCCCAAGTTTAGAGAAATGTATGGCTGACAATAAAACAGCCACCGTTTTGCTGCTGCTGTTCCCCTTTAGAGCAGCGTGGATGAGGAACCCGAGGAGATGCCTCCTCCAGAGGCCGAGACCGTGCAGGTCATTCCAGGCAGCGAACTCATCTGGAGGATATCGCCCAGACCTGATAACTCAGCTCAGGTAAGAGCTACAGCAGGGGAGGGAAGGGTCTTTGTGAGAGTGCTCCATCACCTTATTATAACTGTTATTATGAGTTCAAGACATTTGCGCTAATTAAACTAGTGGTCACATTTTCTCATATTTTCTGAGTCAGTTTTTGCCTTTTTGCCTGGATTTACTTGTCATATTAATACATTTTGTAAAGTGTATATACAATAATAACATCATGTAGAATTAAGTCTAATAAAATAGACAATAAATATTATTTTCAGTCATTTTATTCCATATTTTAGCATATTTTAGAATCAACATGAATTCACTAACTCATCTAATGTGATTCTCTGTTTACATATTTCTTGATAAGTTATCACCACTTTTCAAATAATAAGTAATTCTGGATATTAGTATTATAACTTCATTCTTAATGCAAATTAGCCTTTTGGTCATTTTAGAATCATCTATAGCTCCTTTAATCAATCTGGACACATCTAAAATGTCCAGTTTTTTATTTACAGATTCCTACTGTCCTAAAAATTGCTTGAAGCCTGTGAAAGTGTGCAAAACTAACATATTAGACTTGTTTTACACATTTATCTGCAACTAAATTGCTTTTATTATACTTTATTGTTAGTTGGTACAAACTTTTGAATAATCCGCCTGAACCACTGAGTTAAGGTAAAAATGATCATTTCTACAAATAAAGTCTACAAATGGAAATTTTAACATAATTAAACTGTTCTAAAGTAAACATTTCCTATTTATTTACCATTTCTCTGTTTTTTGTTATTTCTACATCATTTTAAAATGCTGACTGCTCTCCATATTGTGTGAACATTTCATGGCAAATAGACCAACAGATGTTTTGAAAAGCAGTTACAACGTTACATTATCAGATGTTAAGCTGCAAACATCTTTTCCTTTCTCCTTTAAAGCGTCAGAGATATGAGGTTTTCTTACATCAGTTACACTGTGATTTGTGCTGTGCTGCAGTACTACGCCTTCTCCACGTTTGCCATGCAACTGAATGAGCTGGAGGACGACATGAAGGAGAGTCTGCCCACTACAGACTGCCGCCTGCGGCCCGACATCCGCGCCCTGGAGAGCGGAGACATAGGTACATATTACACACCCCTACATCGGCTCACATGAATCACAAAATACCACAGACAGAGTTAAATCACACTAAAAAGTGGTCATATGGGAAAAAATGGATTTAGTAAATGTATTTTTGAGATGCATGAAAAGCCCAAAAATGTATTTGTTAAAAATATTTTTTTAAAGCATTTATTTGTATTTATATGTAGTTCAATCTGGTTATAGGTCATTGTAGTTTGCATTAACCAAGTATGCATGCAGTAAGTTAGTGCTCACACAAAATAAGATGTTAAATCATGAGTGGATTTTACAGTGGATCAGTACCTACAGCACATGCTTTTGTCCTGTTAAAGCTTCATTAAGATGAAGTGGATGACTGTTATGTGTGGGAGCTGAGAGTACAGAATGAGGTAATGCAGTAGGCTTTTAATGGGAAATCCACCGATTTTTCAAAATTTCTGCCCAATTCAATGGTTGAGATGTAAACAGAGTCATTCAGAGGGGTCTGATGTGAAATGGTTCACTGTAGAGAAAAGTACAAAATGAGATGTCTTTACAGTGGTGCTGAAAGGAACCAGCGGGCGCAATATCTACAACACCAATATAGGCATTTTATTTACTTTTCAAAACCACCAGTGAACCTACACGTGTCTTGTGAGTTGTATATGTGATGTTGATGATGGTGAAATAGTCGAAAATCGGAAAAAAAAGGACAATTAAATTACATTTCGGTCCAAAACATTATCCCAAAACTATCGTAAAACAATGTCTCAGGCAGCAGGCAACATATTCATAACCATTTGATGCGATATCTTTCCATGAGGGAGCTTTTAGAGACGATGAACGCTTTGGACGTCTGGTTCCTATCACCACCACTGTGAGCAATTCTGTCTCTGTTGTTTTCTCTAGTCTACTGTGAATGACGCTGTTGTATCTTAACCTTTTCACCATGCGGAAATGTTGAAAAATTGGTGGACTTGCCCTTCCCACAGTAAACTGCACAGCATTTTAGGATTTGAAAATCCCATCCGCTTCTCCTAATTTCTTTTGCTTAAAACTCAGCAAGTTGACCTTTCAGCTCCGAGTTGGCAAAGCCGGAGGGATTTCAGGCCCACACAACTGTATGTCACACTGCGTGTGCGTTGTTGCTAAGGATGAGTTAAAGTCAACACACTGTTCACATATCAGATTTGGCGAGTGCTGAGAAGAAGAGACTGGAAGAAAAACAAAGAGTGGCACGGAAGAACCGATCCAAATCGAGCGAAGACTGGAAGACCAGGTTCGTATTGCTGCTTTTCTGTATTCTCTCTCCTTCAGCAGGCTGCACCACCTCTGCTGTCCTGTTATGTCACGCCAGTGTTTTGACGTATATTACACTGGCCCTGTGTATCATGGCTGTAAGCTGATCAGAGGCCTAAGCCATGTGTCATTCAATAAAGCCTGTAGATGAGCTGTACAGTCACATGCAAAAGTTTGAACCCCAGCCGCCCCCCACAGGCAAACTACATGTTTTACTGAAAATAAGTTAACACCTCCTCCTCAGAGAACAAGCAGAAAAGAGAAATTTCGTAATTTTTCAAAGCTATTTATAATTCTGATGCTGAAATGAAATGAAGTTGGCTGTGGAATGAATAAAGCAAAACTCCTAGGAATGAACTCATTGGTTAGTGAACCAGACTTGTGACCGGAAGGTCGCCAGTTCGATCCCCTGAGCTGACAGTCTGTGACAGAGGTGCCCTTGAGCAAGGCGCCTAACCCACAACTGCTCCCTGGCCGCTGTGGATAGGGCTGCCTGTCACTCTGGGCAAGTGTGCTCACTGCCCCCTAGTGTGTGTCCTCACTAGTGTGTATGTGGTGTTTCACTGCATGGATGGCTTAGATTGAGGAGGTGAAATTTCCCTGTTGTGAGACTAATAAGGGTCACTTAATCTCAATTTTAATCCACAGCTCTTTCAAAATTTCTGCATATTTCAGCCGCAGAGAATTTAACAAAGTCACTCAGAGTGGCTTGGTGTGAAATGATTAGAGAAACGTTCTTACCTGCTAAGATTTCTTTACAGTGGTGCTGATAGGAAGCAGACTTCCCAATGCGTCCAACATAAAATTACTATTTTATTTACTATCCAAAACCACAAGTGAACCTGTGCAAGTGTTCTGATGATATGACATGATATGATGATATATAATGATGGTAAAATAGTGGGGACTATTTTGCCTCATGATCCCAAACATGTATCCCTCCGCCTTTGGCTTTTAAAAATACATGTTTTAGGCCAAATGTCTCAGAAATCAGGCAGCATCTTCATAACCATGTAAGGTACTAAATGTCTGTGAGGGAGTTTTTACAAGCATTAAATGTTCCAGACGTCTGGTTCCTATCACCACCACTGTGAATGATTCTGACTCAGGAACTTTCTCTGGCATGCAGAATTTTATACACTAAACCCTTCAGAATGACTTAGTTTACATCTTATAATTAAGATTTTAAAGGATCAGGAGAATTTCCCTTAAAATGTGCCACTTCACAAATGTTTTCCAAAAGTTATGTTTATTTACTGGGTTATGACATTGAGAAAAAACCTGTACAGACCACATTTTATGTAATTTTTCTCCAATATGTCAACAAATAAACGGTAATTGTGGATTAAAGTTCTTCTCTGTGGAGGATGTGGTCAGTTGTTTTCACTTAGAAAATCAACAAGATGTCATTTGACCTGAGGCGACCAAACTTTTGCATGTATATATTGTGACAGCATGTCAACACCAATCCAGCTCAACAAAGTCAGTAATTAAGTCAAGATTTTTTTTGGTATATTAAAGTATTTATGCAGCCTTCTCAGGACTGTCTGCAAAGAATGATTAGTTCCATTGATATTACTCATTAATTTATTAAGCAAAATGAGAACAGCATCAAAAAAACATCCCCCATGAAGTGAAATCATCTTAGATCTAGTCAATATACAACTAATAGTTTTCATTATGAAATTTGTTGTAAGAATATTATTATATTATATTATTATTGTTATTTCACATATTTCTAGATGTTTTTACTTGTTTGAAGTAATATTTTGAGTGTTTTTTTCCACTGGCAGATGTTTGTACCTGTTTCAAGAAGTAATGTAACATCTGTCATTGGAATAAGAGAATTTGACAGGATAAAATGACTTTAAACAAGTAAAAAGTGTTAAGAAACAGGTTGAGTACTCATTCTTAAAACAATTTGAGATTAAATGCGAAACATTAGACGTATGGACTTGATTTGAAGGATTCATTTCCCACATCTTTCCATGTTTTGAAATCCACTCATTGTGTTTGTGTTGTTTTCATGCAGCAAAAACAGATGTTATTCATTTTTACATGACCATTTTTTCCTCTTCATCTCTTCGAATTAAGCATGCTGTTTTTGTTACTGTGCCTTTAAGACTGATATATGTAAATGAGCTTTGTTCTGATTGGTTGCTTCCTTATGTTGCCTGGTTCAGAAAGCAATGCTTCTTACAACTTTAATGTGATTGGGTGGGGCTAAACTGCTGTAGGCAGATGTAGGTGGATGTACTGTATGTAAATAGGCTGAGTTTTTGTGACATCACAAAAACAGTGAATTCAAAATAGGCTGTTTCATGGAAAAAATAAGCAAAGGGATTATTTAAGATTGTTTCCCTTGGCAGGATGTGATTTTGTAGTGTAAACTAATAGATAACTAGAGTTTTCTGAAAGAACGGCTTCATCTGCACTCACTGCTCATATTAATCACGATTTTTTTTCTCTGTGTTGTAAAAGGAACCCATGCATTGGCCCCAGGTTCGTGTTCCTCTGCAGTGTGTTTGCTGTGCTCTTTCTTGCTCTAAATCAGGCTCAACAAACCTAAAAATGACCCCAGCGCTTTTGTTTACTGCACAGTTTTCAAACTGGACGGCTTTAGGCGTTAATACTTCAGAGTTCATCTTCAGCCAGCCCCATTTGACCTGATAATAGGGCTGTTTGATTACAGCTAAGATCATCATCATGATCGTTTTGGTCGATACTGAGATCACGATTATTTAACACAATTACTTACTGACTTTAGAAAGCATTTATCAAACTTTTAAAAAGTTTTTATCAAAACTTTGTCTCTTTAACACATTATTTAAACATTAAGAATACAAAAAATATGAAATAATACAATACATTACAAAAAAAAACCCATGTACAAATAAGTCTAACTAAATTAGATGAGTTTGGGCTTTTAGGGAGGAGCGAAAGCTCCCTGCTGTGAAGGAAAG
The DNA here is from genome assembly GCF_015220715.1 of Pygocentrus nattereri. Taxonomy (NCBI): domain Eukaryota; kingdom Metazoa; phylum Chordata; class Actinopteri; order Characiformes; family Serrasalmidae; genus Pygocentrus; species Pygocentrus nattereri. The sequence continues at coordinate 12,613,318 of NC_051212.1, forward strand.
GGGTACGCTGGATTTGTAACACAAGACAAAACCATATCATCACTGAAATGAAATGGGGCCCAATAATTATTTTATCTCCATTACCTTGTTCTTATAACCGTTAGAAGCCAAATGGGTCACTGAAAATAAAATGTGAATGATCGCCCAGCCCTACCTGAGAATGGAGCAGTGAGCTGCATCTGGTTTGTTGGAACACAGAAAGCAGCTGTTTGGTCCCTCAGGACTGGAGTTTGAGAGCTGTGCTCTAAACATAAGCCTTGTGATATTTGACTGCTCTGGGATGATGGTTTGTAAAGAGCTGTTAGCCCATGGGTGTGGAAACAGAGATAAGGAGTGACTGTATGCCAGCGTGCTTCCTCTTTACTTCTGCACCCCCTACTGGCTGACTGAAGAACTGCCACAGTGGAAATGTCAAGTCAAATGCCAGTAGCCTCTCTTTGCGGAGCCACACTGCCATGACGTCACCACAGCTTTAGGTTGAGATGTAAACAAAGACAGGGTGGTTTGATGTGAAATGCTGCACTGTAGAGAATCTTACCAGCTTGGGTTTCTCAGTGGTGGTGATGGGAACCAGGAGTTACAATGTCTACAATGCAAATACGGTCACAAGTATATCTAAAATGAGCAGTGAATATGTCTACATGAGTTTTATATGTTATGCTGATGATGGTATAATAGTGGCAAATCTAATTTCTTTGGGGACTAGTTTGCTTTACAGTGTTCTGCATGTACATCTATGCCATGAATACATTTTGCATATTGCGCCACATGTAAGTTTTAGCCTTGCAGTATATTTTGAATACAGTACTGTCAAGACTGTTAAGATAACAGCTACAGACTATTGTAGGGAAAGCCAATATATATATATATATATATAAAAAAAACATATAATACCACAATACCCAAAGACGAACACAATGCGGCAGGAAAACAGCCACGTTTTGCTATAATGCTATTTTTATTAGATGTTTTAGATATTTATATTCAACATTTCACATACGGTGCTCCACTACATTTAGTTAACTCCTTAAAATCCCAGCCTTCTTACCTTCTTAGATTACAGGAGTTCGTTATAAAACTTTGGGCCAGTTGGCGAGCCCTGACCATTTCAGGGGTTAAACAGGGTTCTCCTTTTAATGGCTTATGCACTTAGGTCCCGATGATGTGCACAATATGCTAAAATAAGTATAGTATGACATACAGGACTGTGCAAAAGTCAGAGACCACCCTCCATTTATTTTTCAGTCAAACCAACCACTAGGTTCTTTTCCAGAACCCAAAAGCAGAAAAAAAGGCCCTTAAAAAGCCTCAACAATCTAATAATAAGTATAATCAAATGTTTCTTTATTTATTGTGTCCACCTTTTACCTTTTCTTACAGCTTCCACTCTTTTTCAACAGACTCACTTTCAGGTTTTCAAAGAAATCTGTAGGGATGTTTCTCCACACCTCCCAAGTTCAGTCGTAGAAGTTTTTCTACTTCAATTCAAAACACATTCAGTGATGTTGAGGTCTGGACTCTGGGGTGGACAGTCCATTCAGAAACTGTTGTCTGAGAGTAAATGCCCTAAAGCAGTGGTGATGTATGGTGGTAACGGTGGCACTGCAGATGGACGGAATGGGTAAATGGCTGTTTAATGTTGGTTTATGTGTCTTCTTTCAAGGTGGTTCCACCAAGGACCCAACCCCCACAACGGAGGGCAAGACTGGCTCTACTCTGGAGGCTACTGGAACAGGAACTACTCTCAACTGCCTGACATTTACTAACTTAAACCTTCAGCACTACAAAATCATACATAACCCACTGCTGTGCATAACAATTCTTAGCCTGTTTGGACAGAATTGGGTTCAAATATCTTGCATTTCCAACATGAGGCAGTCCATTTGGAGTAAAACTGGAAAAAAAGACGCATGCTTGTCCACATGACCATTATCTTCAGTGCAGAATGTGAATTATTATTGTAGCGCTGAAACATGCTGCGATGGTGAGGGATGCTGTACGACAGGTAACTTGACTGCTTTTGTATTTACCACCTTATACAGTATGCTCAACCAGGAGATGGGGGCAGATGGCAGTTGCTCTTGAATATGCAGTGTGAGGTGACGTTTGTGTATACAAAGACTTGCATTTCAACTTTAGAGAAATCATTTATATCCATATCATAGAGTTATATTTCAGTAGCTGTAGCATTGTTGTAAATAATAAGGGTATAGATGAGAATTACATCTCTAGACTTCCAATCTTTAAATGAAATGCACAGTAGGCAAGAAGACACCTCATAGTCCTAGCAGCAGACTAAATCTGTTGTTTTCTTAAGAGAAATTAGATTTTATAATAGTAAATGTTATAAAGGCTAGCGCTAGATCTAGACTAAACTTAATGCTGTGCTAAAAAGGAATGAATCTCTGCCTTATTTAGTCTTTAGCCCAGTGCTACGTTTGAACAAACTGGCCCAAAGTGGGTAAACCACAGATCGCAGTTTGGTAGATACAAAATGTTGACATAGTAGTTATTTATTGAATTGTATATTGTAGTTCTTTGATGGTGAGTATTGAGAACCTCTCGAAGGTGTAGACCTGGGGTCATCAAATAGCGGCCCGCAGACCAGATTTGGACGGAGAGCAAGGTTTCCGCAGGCCTAACCCATTCTTTCAGTTCTACTGACATCACGTTGAATCTATAAAAAGAGATAAAACATTGAATTTCGTTCTACCACCAACTATTGAAATATATAAGCATAAACAGGAGATATTCTAGCACTGTCTGATAGAGGACAGACTTGTTTTCACAAGACAGCAGGCGTGCTGTCTTACACGAGCTGTGCTTCACAGCCAAAGTGTTCTTTTCTAATAGCAACTGTTTAGTTGCAGATGTGACAGCTGGATGGTTGGATAAGCATGTCAGAATGATTGCATAATACCAGCAAACTAAAGCATTTTCTATTATGTGAATTCTGAAAATGCACATTAAAAAATGTGAGAAAGCAGCCCCAGAAACTGGGAAAATGCCTAAATATCACAAAAGACAGTTTTACAATTAGATGCATTGAAAAGTGATGACACAGCAGGAATGAAAGTCAGGCACTATATCCTGTCAGAACTGTCCGCCCTGCTGGCCCTCCCAGGGGTTTGACAGCAAAGTGGTAGAGTGACTTCAGCCCTTATTAAACAGACCATTGTCTACCCTGCACAGCTTCTCTGGATTGTTAAAATTATGTGCAGCTGACAGAGGGCTGTCAAAAATGCTCTACCAAGAGCTAATAAAGGCTCAAATCTTTCCAATATTATGCGCCACACACTCAGCTCACACTGCGCGGTGCGCCTCACCTTCAGGAATTAGCACAAAATGGTAGTTTGCGAAAGGTCTGCGTGCAAACCCTACTCTCTACCACCTCTATGTGGCAGGCTATGTTATGTTAGTGGTAAGCTAATAGTGGTGTATGTTCACAGCTCTGCTTCGTTTATGGCAGCTCTATCTTAGACTTTGACATGTAAAGCTTGTGAGAGGCATTATTGTAACACTGCATTGGGGGTTTGGCCCAAAGAGCATCTGCTCTGGCAGAATTTGTTCTAAGGTCAAAGCTACTTGATGACCCCTGGTGTAGACGAAAGACTGTGTAGCCTGAAGACGAATCCCAAATGTTTTGAACATTCTGAACTTAGTTGAGTTGTTGGTTCAATGTGAAAATAAGCTAGACATCTATAGGACTATTCAACACATGGAAATGTATAGGTCAGTTTTCCACTCCGAAGCATCTAAACTATACCAATGTAACATATGAGAGTGCAATCTCTACCATTTCTTTTCCAACGACTCCCACACCACACCCACAAACTTCAAATTAAAAGCACAAAACTATAGTAACTATGCAAAACAGTCAGCAGTGTGCACAGCACACCGCTCGGACACCCTTTTACTCAGTGTGTTTGTTTGCTCTTTTGATTAGCTCTGACTGCTGGGAAATCCTGAAAAAATCTATTCACTTTTGAAATTAGGTGCAATTTCTCCTCTTTTGGGCAACGTGTGCTGTTACGACAGTAAATCTTCAGAGGGTCGAGTGGGTTCGTACTTGAATTCACCTCAGTACCTCACTACAGACAGGGTTCTTTTAGAGGTGCATTATGATTACAGGAACCTGTACAGTGTTGGTACATTGTACAGTCTGCCACCAGACTGGAGACACTGAAGCATTTGAGCCCTGTAAAATGCACGTTTTTAACTGTACTGTAATCTTTGTGAATATCATAGAACAGAAATCAGTTGTTTGTATTGTTGCTAAATAAAGGCTTCCCTTTACTCTTCCCTAACTGTTTACATGGTTGATGGACACCAGAGCTTCATTTTCTGGCCTGCGGTTGCTGTTTTTGACCATTAAAAGGGAATTCTACCACTTTTCAAGTGATTTGCATAATTAAATGGATAAGATGCAAACATCACCAGGGGTGGTGATGGGAAGCAAGCGTCTAAAGTGTTTAACGCCGCTGAAAGCTACATCACAGAAAGCTGTTACACAATGTGGCATGAACACATCGCCTGCTGCCTGAGATGTTGTTTATGATATTTTGTTATAAGGTTTTGGCCTACTACAGATATATTATATACAGTATGGTGAAGAGTTACATGAAGGGCATAGTCCCTGGTTGAAATGTAATTTTTTTTTTTTTTTTGGTCAGATTTAGCAATATTTTACTATTATCACCATTACATACACTCACCGGCCACTTTATTAGGTACACCTTGCTAGTAAAAGGTTGTTCCCCCTTTTGCCTTCAGAACTGCCTTAATTCTTCGTGGCACTTTCAACCAGGTGTTGGAAACGTTCCTCAGAGATGTTGGTTGGTTATTTGAGTTCCTGTTGCCTTTCTATCATCTGGAACCAGTCTGCCCATTCTCCTCTGACCTCTCACATCAACAATTTGGATATTTCCTCTTTTTGGACCGTTCTCTGTAAACCCTAGAGATGGTTGAGCGTGAAAATCCCAGTAGATCAGCAGTTTCTGAAATACTCAGACCAGCCCGTCTGGCACCAACATCCACGCCACGTTCAAAGTCACTTAAATCCCCTTTCTTCCCCGTTCTGATGCTCAGTCTGCACTTCAGCAAGTTGTCTTGACCGCCTCTACATGCCTAAATGCATTGAGCTGCAGCCGTGTGATTGGCTGATTAGCTATTTGTCTTAACAAGCAACTGAACAGGTGCACCTAATAAAGTGTTTGGTAAGTGTATAAAACCTCAAAAGACACATGTAAAGACATGTGACTCAGTTAGTTCCCCTACAGCCCACCACTTCTCCTTTAACTACTCTGAGTGCCTTTTTTGTTCTCAATGAGTGAATAATGTAGAAATTTTGAAAAATCTTTGGAGAGCTACACACAGGATGTTGTGAGGCAAAATATTACCAACAATATTTTCAGATTTGCCACTGTTTTACCATTATCAACATCACAAATCAAATGTCGGAAGACATGTAAAGAAACACATCTTCTAGTTAAAGCTCAGAGAAAATCAGATTTCCACAGTTTCTCCCAAATGTAGTACCTACAGGGACTACAATGCAAACTAATGGAGCTTTTGTTAGGCTATAGAGGTGTTTAATAAAAATGGCTTGTTAAGGGGTTAATATTTAGTTTTACACTGGAGCTTTAAGGCTAATGTGGATGACAAGTAAAGAAAACCTACACAATTTGTGATGATTTTATGTCTAAACCATCACATTCGTCCCAACAGCACTGAGGTGTCAAATCATCTCAAACAAACTTACAGATGTGGTTTCTGACACTATGTCTTACAAAAATCTATAAAAATGGACAAAAGCACACAAAATTCAGGCTCTATGATGGTTGCTACTACTGTTTTTAGCTATGTGATGTAGTTTTGTCTTTTTTTTTATCAATCAATTGACAGTATGTCAATATATTTATTCAAGACAAGACTGAAGGCTCAAGACCCATAAAGCCCTAGTCAATATGGTCATTGATGTATTGCCCACTGCACTGCTATAAAACACGTGTGAGGGATGGTCCATGCTGCAATGTCTCACCAGCTTCTCTCACTCTCTCTTGACTCAGTATCCTGATGACAGACTCTTTCAGCGCTGTTGTTTGAGATAAATGCTTCTCAGGACATCATCTCTGTAATTACCACATCCTCTTGAGGACAGCAATCACTTGAATCAGACACGCGGCTCTCCGCTGAAGCAGAGTTTTGAGACTCATCCCTCTTCACTTGCCAGTTCTGTGAGGCCTTCAGAGAGTCTGCTCTGTGGATGGTCACTGCGGCTTCCAGAACATTCTCTATAACAGTCAGGCAGAAGTGGTGCACCTACACGTCTGTTAAATGTTAAGGAACCACAAATTTCCCCCTTCTTCAGATCAGCTGAGATATGTTTGATGTTCAAAGTTTCTTTAGTTTTGCATTGGATCTACAATGTTAACGTACAAGCCCAGGAACCACTGATACACACAAAGGAATATTAAGTTGTGTTTTGGATGCTGGTATGCTGGTCAACCAGCATGACCTGGCAGGGTGACCAACATACCAACATCCAAAATATTATATATTTTGGAGGTGATCAGCATAACAGCTTCCATTGCTGCTTAAGATTAAGTGACCCTTATTAGTCCCACAATGGCGAAATTTCACCTCCGCATTTAACCCATCCGTGAAGTGAAACACCACATACACACTAGTAAACACACACACTAGGGGTCAGTGAGCACACTTGCCCGGAGCGGTGGGCAGCCCAATCCGCAGCGCCTGGGGAGCAGTTGTGGGTTAGGTGTCTTGCTCAAGGACACCTCAGTCATGTACTGTCGGCTCTGGGGATCGAACCGGTGACCTTCCGGTCACAAGGCTGGTTCCCTAACCTCCAGCCCATGACTGCCCCTAGAAATGCTTACCTGAATAATAATAATAAAAATAATAAATTCCATTTATATAGCACCTTTCACAAACCCAAGGTCGCTTCACATAGCATGGGCAGGGGGAAAAAAAAAAAAAAAACTATGCAGAGGAGGAGGAAGAAAAATGTGCATTAAACAGAAAAGTCTTTAAGTCAGAATTAAAAGAGGAAAGAGAAGAGCCTCCCTGAGGGATTGAGGAAGAGAATTCCAGAGTTTGGGGGCCATGGCACTAAAGGACCTCCCTCCCAAAGTGGAAAGTCTGGTGCGTGGAACAGCAAGTAAGCTACTGCAAGAACACCTGAGAGAGCGAGAGGGAGTGTAAGAGGTCAGCAGTTCTCTAAGGTAGGGGGGAGCAGGTTATATAAAGCTTTGAAAGTGAGCAGTAAGATGTTAAACTTTATACGGGATGGGAGCCAGTGCCAGTGTAGCTGAGAGAGAACGGGGGTGATATGAGCTGAACGCTTAGTGTGGGTGAGCACTCTAGCTGCAGAGTTCTGAATGTACTGTAGCTTTTGGATAGACTTTACAGGGAGACCAACAAAGAGGGAGTTACAATAGTCAATGTGGGACATAATGAAGGCATGAACCAGAGTTCTGGCATCTTTATCGGTCAGGAACGGTCGGAGATGAGCAATGTTACGTAAGTGAAAGAATGCAGTCTTAGTGAGGAACTTGATATGCAGATCAAAATTGAGTGATGAGTCGAGGAAAACACCAAGATTTCTAACAACAGATGCAGGCTTAACGAGCAGGCCATCAATATTAACTGAAAAATTTGACGATTTTGATAGTAAATGTTTAGGGCCAACCAGTAAGACTTCAGTTTTATCAGTGTTTAGCATGAGAAAGTTATTATGCATCCAAAGCTTTAAATCAGAAATACAATCAATTAGTGTACTGGGAGGGGAATCTGAGGGTGTGTGTGTACTGAGATATAATTGTATATCATCAGCATAACAATGGAAGTTTTGGCCATGATACGAATAATCTGCCCATGGGGTGAAATGTAAATTAAGAAAAAAAAGTAGGGGTCCAACAACTTAGCCCTGCGGGACACCACATGTAACAGGAGAGCTGGAGGACTTCTGTGGGCCTAGTATAATAAACTGGTGTCCGTCTGTAAGATATGACCTGAACCACTGTAAGGCTGTGTCAGTGATGCCAATAGAGAAAAGATGAGAAATGAGAACATCATAATTAACAGTATCAAATGCTGCACTTAAGTCGAGGAGAAGGAGAATATTGAGAGAACCACTATCAGCAGACCGGAGAAGATCATTAACAACTCACAGAAGTGTCTCAGTGCTGTGGTGAGTACGGAAACCAGACTGGAATCGCTCATAGAGGGCATTATCACTCAGAAACGTCTGGAGTTGGGAAGCAACCACTCTTTCCATTACTTTAGCTAAAAATGGAAGGTGTGAGATGGGTCTGTAATTAGAAAGAGAAGTCGGGTCGAATTCAGGTTTCTTAAGTATCGGAGTAACTGCAGCAGTTTTAAGGGCAGTAGGAACAGAACCAGAAGAGAGACATGAATTTATCACTGTAGCAATTGGGGTGTTGATTACAGATGGACAGGCCTTGAGTAGAGGGGTGGGGGCAGAGTCAAGCTGACAGAAGGGAGCATTAGACTTAGTGATGAGTTCAGAGACAGAAAAGGAGTCAACAGGTTTGACACAAGTTAGCTTTGTGTTCAAGGAAGGAGAATCTGTAAAGGAGAACGGCTGGGAAGCAGAAGAAAAGAGGCTAAAGATCCGATTCATTTTCTTGTAGAAATGTAGAAAAGCCTGACATTGCTCAGGTGAATGGGGGCACGCTGATACAGGAGGATGGAGGAGTTTGTTAACAGTTCGAAAGAGAGTTTTTGGCCTAGACTTAGCATTATTTATGATGGAGGAGTAGTAGTTGGAGTGGGCAGTGTTAAGGGCATCCTTATATTTGTGGGTGTGTTGACTGTAAAGTAGAGAGTGGACAGTAAGGCTAGTTTTTTTTATAAAGGCGCTCAACACGCCGACCAATGGCCTTCAGTACCCTTAGTTCAGGGGTGAACCAAGGACAGGAGCGGGTGGCAGGGAGGAGTCTATTCTTAAAAGGGGCAAAATCATTAAGCAGTCCAGAGACAGTGTCATTATAGAGAGAAACCATGCTCTCAGGGGATGATGGGTTATGTAGGTCAGACAGGGCTGAGGACTGAAGAGAAGCAGCAAACAGATTGAGATTGACAGCCCTTTTTTTCGCAGGGGGGAGGAGTAGAAAAATGAAAACTACATTCAATGAGCTTATGGTCAGAGATACCAGAGACTGAACCAGAGACAGAGATATCACTCAAACCAGTAGAGCAGAGTAAATCAAGAGTGTGACCATGAGTGTGAGCTGGAAAATCAACATGCTGCATCAAGTTAAAACACTCTAAAGCTGAAACGAACTCAGATGTGAAAGAGCATTCAGTATCAACATGGATATTGAAGTCACCAAGCACAATTATGGCAGAGCAAAGAGATGAGATGATTGTGAGGAGTTCATTAGGTTCAGACAAGAAGTTGAAGACAAGAAGAATACCAGCGTCTAAAACACAGCATAACACTGTCGTCGGAAGAAAACCTTTCAAAACGGTAACTTTACAGGAGAAGAAAAATCCTACTTTACTTTTAATGTAAGTCGATGGAACCAGACATTTTTCCAAGTCATTTTGGGTCTTTTCTTTCAGTCCATTCATCGTTAAACTTACACACAACGTGAAGGACAACAGGCGTTTTCAAATTATGTCAAAAACTGAAAAATGGCAAAACTGAGATACAAGGTTTTCTTCCAACAGCAGTGATATGCTGGTTTTGCTGGTTTCCAGCTGTGCTGAAGGTTTTTCTAGCGAGCCAGACTCTGTTGGAAAGCCAGAGTCCACAAAATTGGAGAGAGTGCAGGAAAAAGAGCCAGAAAGGAGTCCGACACTCAGCATTCAAAACGCCATCAAGTTCCACTGTTGGTCTCTTGCTTTCGGCCAAGTCTGTAGTAAATAGACACAGGTAAGGTGGTTGGTCCCACATGTAGTTGCAACATCAAGGTCAGTATCTGACCTCAGCCTTTAACTTTTCCTGACATTATGTACTCACTGTTGCATGCCTAGGTCATCACACATTTGCCTCAAACCATGTTGAGTCGTTAAATAACCTCAAACAGACTTATTTTGGTGGTTCCGACACTGTATGTCCTGTTATCAGTGATTTAAGGTATAGTTGCACTTCGCTCCTGTTTTTTTGTCATCCACCTCATCTGTGTCAGCCCCAGACATCCCTGAGCAGGAATTCTCTACCTCCACATCAGGCACGGTGACAGGCAGAGGCCTCCCAGAGTGATCCTCCATAACAAAAGTAGGGCTGTTTATGATTCTTCTGTTAAAATCAACTGCTTTCTTAAAAATACTGAATAAAATGTACATTCTTAATAAATCTGCTTACAAATGTGACTTCAGTTTATATAGTTGGTAGTAAAAAAGCTGTTTGGCCGGCTGACGATTCTCCACAAGAGGCTGCAATCAGCTCAGCATTACTGATAAACAACCCTGAAAAACGAGAAACTCACGCAGTGGGATCTCATAGCTGCATGCGTATTAGGTACAATTAAACGTCTGCTGCTACAAATGACATGCACTGTGAATAAAAGTGAATATGAAGTTAAAGGTTTTATCTACCTATTTACCTTCAGTCTAGGCTGAACAGCTGTCTGGCTAACACACTATATCCCATAATATTAAATTAGGCTGGAAAGATTCCTTGTACAAAGTAAAGAATCTGCCAGTTCAATGTGTTTTAAGCTTCAAATCCTGTAAATGTCCTGTGCTCAAGCAGAGCTGGCCTAAGCTGTATTAACCCAGGATGGGAAGGAAACGTCACTGCCAGTTATTTTCCAGTTAACCCACATTTAATGGTTTGACCTTCAAAACGAAAACAACTGTGGAGGGTCCACTGGCTTCAGGAATGTCATCTTGAGAGCACAACTTACCTGTCTTGTGATCTCTAAATGACAAAGTTGTCATCTCGAGATCACAAGATAATTCAGTCGCTACCTCGAGATCACAACACGACTGTGATCTTCATATAACAATCCAGAAAATGACAACCTCAGAGATAATTGCCAAATTAATCACTAGATGATACAGCAAATTATATAATTGATTATAACAGACCTAAACAATAATAAGTTCAGTATTATTATAGATCCAACATGGAACAAACATCATGAAGACCAGAGTCAAATCTATAAAAACCATCTTGAAGTCTGAATTTCGTCTGCGCTTTTGTCCATTTCATAATACAGTAGGCCATATGACAGTGGTCACTAACCCTGGTCCTGCAGATCTACCTTCCTGCAGAGTCAAGCTTCAACCACTAGCTGCCACACCTCCTCCAGCTAATGAATGTCTTCACAAGTCCTTGACTGGCTGAATCAGATTGGGTTTGGCAGGAGAAGCGTGTTAGACGCAGGCTGGAACTATGGAAGCTATGCAGAAAAGCACACCTGCAGGAGGAGCTGATGATCACTGCCGTACACTGTTAGAAACGCAGGTAGGTGACAGGAACCAGGGGTCACAATGTCTACAGTGCAAAAACACCCATTTTATTTGCTTTCCAAACTGACCGGTAAACCCTCACGTGTCTTCTGAGCTTGTGTATGTAATGTTGATTATGGTAAGATATTAGTTGATCAGAAAAAAAGGGACTTATTTGTCTTTTTTAACTGACCAACAATGCAGAAATGGTTAGATCTGTGGAATTCTCCTTTGAGACACGTGTGCTGCTGGAGCATAACCTTAGTAAAGTGCTGTAAATTAGCTCCTGAATTCCTCAGATCTTACTATAGTTACTGATGCTGGAGGCCTACATGCGCTGGCGCCCTCTTCTGGGTAGAGACGAGAACTGCTTTATATTCCCCTCCAGCATGATGACAAATCCCGACCCCTGCTCTGCGACTGGTTGGGAATGTCGTCTCCTAGGTTACGACTGACTACTAGTAGCCAATCATATCATGTCCACAGTGTCCAATAGCCTTAATGTTCATCTCCACTTGGTTTCTTTTAAGCCGCACAAGGTGAAAGTACAGTTGCAGTGTACCGGTGTGGCAAAATGCCTTCCCTGAATCAATCTAGGCTTTTTTGCCTATGTGAGATTATCTCAGTGACACACGTGTTCTTACCCCAAGATGAACTCATGCAGCTTTTTGTCGAGACACGTATTTATTTCATTACTTATTTCATAACCATATTTATTCATTTGAACAGCTCCAACAGCAACACTGCTTAGCGCCCCTTAAATGGGGCTGGAGGTTAGGGTACCAGCCTCGTGACCGGAAGGTCGCCGGTTCGATCCCCAGAGCCGACAGTCCATGACTGAGGTGTCCTTGAGCAAGACACCTAACCCCCAACTGCTCCCCGGGCGCTGCGGATTGGGCTGCCCACCGCTCCGGGCAAGTGTGCTCACTGCCCCCTAGTGTGTGTGTGTGTTCACTAGTGTGTATGTGGTGTTTCACTTCACGGATGGGTTAAATGCGGAGGTGGAATTCCCCCGTTGTGGGACTAATAAGGGTCTCTTAATCTTAAAGCTCCGCATTTTCTCCCTCTGTACCTGGATAGCGCCTGCCTGCAGTACCGCAGCACTCCGCCAGAGGCGCTTGTCTCGCCCTAGCAGCAGCACCTGACACTGCGCTCTGCTCTTCTGTCCGCCTCATCATAAATGCCTCGTATTCCGCGTTGTGGTTTAACCTGAGGTGTTTCACAAGGTTTGTTGTGCTGCCACAACTCCTTACCGTTCAACCACAAACATCACAACCCGCGTCTTGGCTGCTGAAATAGCTGAAATAGCTGAAATAGCTCCACACACGACGCCGCCCGCGCTCTGCCGGTCGACTGAGGGACTGACTGGCCGAGCCGCGTGCCGCTGCGCTTACGCTTTACGCGCTTACCCAGGCGGAAGAAAAAGTAGTTCCCACCAGCCGCGTATCATTTACACAAGATCTCAACAGTTCAGTTACTTTCCACGGTGTTCCTGCTAATGATATACTTTACCTCAAATGACTGAAGTATCAAAAGTATCGATATTTTGATTTGAGAATCGATTTTAGAGCATAAAGATCTGGTATCGGACGTATTTCAGTATCGATCCGCACATCACTACCAGTCCGACTGAGCGGAGTTTCCAGTTTGACGCGTTTTTTGTTTTTGATTGCTTTAAAATGACGTCAGACTCAGAAAAACGTCCTTCACATGTCCTTAACATATCACTGGCTCATTTGACAAAACATATTAATATGCCTAACCTCCCAATCCAATTTATCCTCCTGGATTCAGGTAAAGTTAATTACAAAAGTAATCTGAAGAAAAACCCTCAAGGCTTGATTTGATTAAATCAGTCATTAACGCTAGAGAAGTATTTAAAAACCAAACACTGTCTAATTACAGTTTAACCTCAGAGATGATGCCTCGTTTACTCTCTCTTTGTTTGTGGATGAATCCTAACGCATTGAGCCCCCTTTAACCCCGTTCGTTCTTCAGGGGTCAGGACCCCCATGGACCCTCACAGAACAGGCACTATTTGGGTGTTGGATCTTTCCAAGCACTGCAGTAACACTGATGTGGTGGTGCTGTGTTAGTGGGTTGTGCTGGTACGAGTGGATCCGACACAGCAGTGCTGCTGGAGTGTTTAAGCACCGTGTCCACGTACTGTCCACTCTATTAGACGCACCTGTGTCGTTGGTCCACCCTGTAGATATAAAGCCAGAGATAACAGCTCATTTGCTGCTGCACAGTCTGTGTTGGTCACCCTTAGTCCAGAGGGCACTAATAGGCGGACTGTACTTTGGTTGATTTAGCATTCAGTTGTTGACTGGAAAAGATGTTAATATACTGTAGGCTACTTCAATAGACAGCATATGGCCCTGAATCATAAGGCAAGTTAGACGGTGGGATGTTTTGGACCTTTGCTTGAGGAAATCTTCTCTAACTGGACCTTAATGAATTTTAATTAAAGAGCCCTGCTCTAGTCCTTCATCCGTGGTGACAGGACGCAGCTGACTGGATATTTTTGGTTGGTGGACTATTCTCAGTCCAGCAGTGACACTGAGGTGTTTAAAACTCCAGCAGCACTGCTGTGTCTGATCCACTCGGACCAGCACAACACACATTAACACACTCCCACCATGTCAGTGTTACTGCAGCGCTGTGAATGATCCACCACCCAAATAGTACCTGCTCTGTGAGGGTCCATGGGGGTCCTGTCCACTGAAGAACAGGGTAAAAGGGGGCTAACAAAGTATCAGAGAAACAGACAGACTACAGTCTGTAACTGTAGAACTACAAAGCGCATATACACTCACCGGCCACTTTATTAGGTACTTGCTAGTAAAAGGTTGGACCCCCTTTTGCCTTCAGAACTGCCTTAATTCTTCATGTCAGACTTTCAACCAGGTGTTGGAAACGTTCCTCAGAGATGTTGGTTGGTTATTTGAGTTGCTGTTGCCTTTCTATCATCTGGAACCAGTCTGCCCATTCTCCTCTGACCTCTCACATCAACAAGGCGTTTTCGTCCACACAACTGACCGCTCACTGGATATTTCCTCTTTTTCTGACCGTTCTCTGTAAACCCTAGAGATGGTTGAGTGAAAATTCCAGTAGATCAGCAGTTTCTGAAATACTCAGACCAGCCCGTCTGGCTCCAACAACCACGCCACGTTCAAAGCCCCTTAAATCCCCTTTCTTCCCCGTTCTGATGCTCGGTCTGCACTTCAGCAAGTTGTCTTGACCACCTCTACAGGCCTAAATACACTGAGTTGCGGCCGTGTGATTGGCTGATTAGCTATTTGTCTTAACACCCAACTGAACAGGTGAGTGAGGCCTGTGAGTGTATATGCAATGTACACTGGTATAAATGAAATGAACATGGATATATATTGAAACATTACTGACAGATACTGAATGAACATAAAGGGAGGGGTTTCTGATAAAGTGGTCAGTTTGCACACACATCATTTTATAAACGGTCTGTTAATCTCAGTGTCTGACATACATCAAAGTTCATTTCATATATCTGAATGTTTGTTAAACAGCTCTTTTTTGGATTGACACATATATACACATCCTAGGGCACATCAAAAAATAGAAACTTGATGGGCTTGTTTCCTTGTTTCCTTAATAGTAAAAGTCCTCATCTGTGCTTTGGTGGTTCAGTTGAATGGTTTTGATGGTTTCTGGCTCAAATAAGTAAAATCTTAGTCCAGACTGAAAGAACTTTCAAAGAAAACTCAGTTAAAACCTAATAAGGGGTGTGTCTTCTGAGCATGTACAGGAATTGTCTACTAATCTGCATCAGTATAATGTTGAATTTGCATTTGAGACCTAAAAATCGAGCCAGACCTTGTATAAGAGACAGTAATATTCAAAAGATCTGTAAAAAAACCCAGAACTGACACCTCTGGCTTCAGGCAGTACTAGTGACTCACTTTGTGATTTTTTCCCTCTACTGACTCAGAAATGCTGCTTCTTTCAATGTTAACAAAGAAAATAAATATTCACAGGGCAGCTTTAAAGTCGATGTGAATTAAACTGGTCTTCTCTTGGTCATAGGAGGAGGTGGTGGGAGGTGGAGGTGAGCCATGTTATTTTTAATACTTTTTGTTCCCACCCACTCGTTCAAGGTGCCATAAACACAAGTAAGAAAACGTTTTAGAGGCAGGCTTAGTGCACGAGACAAAACGCTTTAGAACGGGTCAGAGCGCAAAAACACCATTATTTTTTCCCATAGAAGGAGCAGGTTGGACCATTCTGGACACGTAATGAAAATACAGATAAGGGATATGTTCAGCACATCTAGATTTTCCAGTTTATATGATGATATCACACCTTGACGTGGGTGCACACAGGTCTTCAGTCATTCTGTACTTGAAGTTTTGGTTACCCTTAATGTGCTGCTGTGGTCATCCATTACTACTTTTCCACACCTGAGGAGCTGCTCTTGTCTGTATGTAAACTAATACTGTTTTAAAGATTTATGCTCAAATTCACGACAGCACCACAGACAGTTCCCCACATATACATATTTCAAATCAGATTTTCAAACAGAAAGCCTTCTAAATTAAAAATGAATCTGTTAAACACACAAAATCGTCAGTATTTCCCAAAAATGCCAAAATAACAAGAATATAATACTGTTTTCTCTTTTATTCTCATTTTCAGATAGCTCAGACAATGCAAGCCAAAAAATAAATGAAATCCTGCTGGTGAATTTAAGAAGAACACATCGCGTCTGAAGGGGTCCAAGAAACTTTAAAGAATGTCCAGCAGACTGTAATGACAGCAGAGAGTAAATCCACCACACAAGCATGGATAACATATTTGAAAATGTCAGAAACACATACTTGTGCTTACCTATTTGTTGTCTGGGCTGTTGTCCTTTTCTGTATCTGATGTAGAATGCTCTGCTGGAACAAAACATTTTCAGGAGTAAATATTTTAAATAACAATTATTGCTACATTAATAATAAATACAGACAGGTGTACTGCATGACACAGCTGAACAGTTAACATTCTACCTTGCTGTCAGGCAGAGGTGGACGACGTACACAAATCATGTACTTGAGTTAAAGTAAAGATACCCAAGGTAAAATATTACTCCAGTAAAAGTAGAAGTTCCTCCCTTTAGACCTCCACTTGAGTAAAAGTACAAAAGTATTTGCCTTCAAATGTACTTAAGTATCGAAAGTAAAAGTACTAAAAGATTAATTAACTTAATTCAACTTGGTTACAAATTTGTTTAATAAAAACGTGCATTAAGGTTCCCAAATGTGTTTTCCCTTATTATATTACAACTGTAGGTCTCTGTTCATAAACACACACACACACACACACACACACACACACACACACACAGCCGCTTATCCCTCTGGGTCGCGGGGGTGCTGGAGCCTATCCCAGCTGTCTTTGGGTGAAAGGCTGTTCATAAACATAAACTAGCAAAAACAAACTTATTATAACATGAAATAGTGTTTGTATAAATTCAGAAAAAAGACATACGTATAATACATATTTCTATATTTTGGACTATTAGCAAAACGTTAGATTCCATCATTTATGTTGGACTAGACACACAAAATTTTACGCTGCTGCGCTGTCGTTGAACCGTAGGCTTGCACTGGGTTGGTATGTCCAACAGGACAGAACAAGCTCAAAACAAGTTACACCAGTAAATAACATTGGATGTTGTGGTCAAAAGCTCACACTCAGTGGCCGTGATGCTTGGGCAATATGCAGTGAAAAGAGCAACTGTTCCTCAGGCGACTGAGATTATCAATGCAGGACATGATCAGACAACAACAGTCCATCCACAACTACAGAGAGAGCGATATAATTATAAGGTTACAGTACTTAAACCCCTCATTACAGATGACCATCTGAGAGTTCAGTGATGTTAAAAACATCTGCATTGCTCTATAGAGATGTGGAAAAAAGTCAGATGAATCATCCTTCACCAAATTCTCTACAGGTGGGCAAGTGATGTGCAGCGTACACCAAGAGAACAGTAAATACTAAATATAAATACTAGTAAATACTAGTAAATCCCTAAATACTTGAACCCTACAGCGTGGTCGGTGTTCAGTACAGTTCTGGAGACTTGGAGAATTCATGCCCAGATGCATTGAAGTTGTTTTGGTTGGCCCAACACCTTTACTAAGGCACTTCATGTTGTTTTTTCCTTTAATTTGTCACTTGTCTACATATCACTTTGCAAAAAAAAAATTTGTGATTATCATTTTTCTAATTTTTTTTTTTTTTAGCTCAGCCTCAGCTGTCCTTTACATAGCATGAATTTCATGACGAACAGACTAATAGACGTACTGCTCAGAATAAAATCTCTTTACATTAACTTTCATTGAAAGTACAGAATGTTTTTACTCTCTCCTGTAATGTTAGTATTTTGGAGATAACTCTTTGTTTGGACAGCAACTACATCTTAATAAACTGTACTTTTTAAATCTCCCCTGTTTAGAGATATGGTAGGAAACACCAGTCAAGGAGAGACAGATTCCTGCGCAATTTGCTGATTTTCCCTTCCAAACACACCTTGGTTAGTTGTCAAAGTTAGCTGGTGTGTTAGAATGGGGAAATCTGGAAACTGTGTCGGACTCCAGTCCTCAGATTTCTTCCCCTGGTTTACAGAATAACAGAAATGACAAAAATAAGAAACTATCAATATTATAATAAAGTTAATTATAAAGCAAAACATTTTTTGTACAATTTGTGTGACAGTATATACCAAACATGGTCATGATTCACTTTCACACAACATTTCTTAATTCTCTTTATCCCTTACAATTAAACAGGCTATGTTAACGTGCCTTTTACACTGATGTAAACTGATGTACTGTGCTGTGTTGTGTCTCAGTAAAAAGAAGACATCCAAACTGAACAATGTGAAACAAACTGTTGAGTTCAGTGTGAATCTTCAGGGAATGGACGATCATATAAAAGTGCGCTGTCACAACCAAGATCATTTTAAACGTGGCCCTTTTTTAAGCTTATTTTCCATACATGGCCTGTGTGGAATTCAGAGTGAATGCTATATTTAGAAACATATTTACGTGGTATGTATGCGCCCTTTAAAAGCTGGAATACTCACGTCTTACGCTGATTTTCAAAGTCCACTCCACGTTCCTTGCTGAATCCGGAGGTGTTGCCGCGCTGTCTCGTCTTGGCTCGGGTGCATCGTTGGCCACATAGAGCACTCGGATGTAACCGGGAGAGTAAACAGCCTTCCCATCTGAACTCTTCATCTGCAAAATCTCGGTTTCACAGAAACTATCCATCGGAAAAACAAACGAGAGAAAACCAGGAAAAGGTGCTCGCTTCTGAGACTTAGCCTGTGGTTTCTTATCTTTTTCACGAGCTTTGTTTTCTGAGTCTGAAGACTTCTCTCCTGTTGCTTTTTCTCTTTCAGTCTTCAGTACATAATTTGGGATGCTTATGGCCTCAGCATCAGCTGCCATGGTGAACCGGGGCGATGTGACTGTTTTTTCTCTTTGACATTCGCTGAGGTTTATTCCTGGATCACGCGAAGGCCTTTTTGTCTCGAAGTTGAGCTCAGAACCAGCATCACTAGACTGTGAAGATGTCTGCGCTGTTAAGGATGATGAGCTTGTATCAGATGCCTGGGCTACATGATAAAGGGTCCAGACCTGACTGGCTGAGCCTTGCTGCTTTGCCACCTCTGTGTAACGTAGAAACAGATCATCAACCCTTAAAAATCAGTTATTACCAGTGGTAACCTTATCAGTTTTTAGCAGTGATAACAAAAGCATGTTGTAATTTTATTTTACTTCTAACTCGTAGCTGAAAATCTATTCAATGTCCTGATTATAAACTTCCCATCAATACCACCCTTGTGTTTGTAAGTAGGAGATAATTTACGAGTTGGATTTGATGAAAAGTTACTGTAGTGCACTAGGATTTTGTCACTGTTCGACAAAAACAAATGAACAGATTTAATTTCATGGCTACGTAATCAAATATGGAACTGGGTAACTGACATGATGTATTTTATGTCCAAGTCTGTTATTTTCCTGTTAAGTAAGTCAGTAAATACATGACCTCACATTATTCTACAGTACTTTGTTTATGTAAATACATTTACAGTGTATCAAAATAAAATTCACTCATTTATGCCTCCCAATCTTAGAATTAATCTCTATGCAGATTAATAAGACTAATAAACAATTCAGACACAAAACAAAAACAAAAATAATAAAGTTTGACTTAATTTTAAAACCTTTATCAACTCAGTATGTATAATTCAAGTAAGTATTCAACTAATTGAAAACTGTCTGTAGATTCCGTTTTCCTCAAATGTCATGTGGCACAACTAACAACAAAGGACTTTTATCTTGACATGCCTTTAAGAAAAAGTGCTATTGCACCATAAAGGAGACCCCAAGTGACCTTGATGGTGTGATCTAAAGGTCAGTAGACCTTTCACAATGTTGAAACGTCATTTTTGAGTCTGGACTGGTTAGACTGATTCAGTTTACCACGTCATGTGGTGTGATCTCAGGAAAACGATGAATATGTGTTAGTGTTATAATAACGTTTATGTATTTGGGGAAAAAAATACATGCATATATCTGAATTCAAAGACAAGGTTTTATACAAGGGTCAAAGAACAAAGACTAATGTAAGACTAATATAAAACTTTAGTATTGGTGAATAACTTTAAAATATATTGTTTATGTCTGGTTGTGTCACCTGACATTTCCTGTTTAAATATGAATTTGTACCATTACAAAAGCTATGAAAGAAATAATGAATAGATAAAAATATGGAAAGTGTTTATTTTACCTAATTATAGAACTACACTCAAATGGTATAGAAAAATGAACCTCCTGAGTTCTGAGGTTTAATGTAACTTTTAACATTCACTCAAAACTCATGTCTAAAGTCACTCTCTCATTACTTTTTTACACATTCACTGCTTCTCTCTTGCTTTCTCTCCCAGTAAATTCACTCTGTATAAGTGTGCAAACCTGGTAAAGTAGTTCTTCGTGACCTTGGAGGTTTAGCTGCGGCACTGAATGGCTGCTTTCTACCTTTCTGCAGTTTCTGAGACTCATTAGCATGTCTGGTCGCAGTCACTGCATCCTTTGCAGCAGCTGAGAAATCACCATTTAGCAAGATGTAAAATAAAAATAATATAACTGATTAAAAATACACAACAATGCAGACAGTAAGCATTTAATCTAATCTTATTACTGAATTACATGTTGCAAAAAGTCTCATCTTTAAGACCAGAACCTCAGTAAATCACAAATTAGCTATATTTAAAGGGCACATATAATTTTTTTGTGTACCATTGAGGTCCTCTATAACGTGTGTGGCTTTATCTGCCAAAAACAGCCATAATTAATCGTTATATGACCATTTAGCCCAGGCAGGTATATGTAATGAGTGGTTTTCTGTGTCATCACAAAAATGTTTTTTGCTGCTTAGCATTCATAGACTGGATGGAAGGTGGAATGACTGGTACACTTTGAACAGTGTCTATATACTACATAAAAATCTCTTATAACTATCATCATAACTCATTTTAATAAATCAGAATTTTAAGGTAAGGGTTCTTTAAGGGAAAGCACTGCACTAAACTCTGAATACTTTAAATAAAGACTTAGTGTCAGACATGCAGAACTACATCTCTTACATGGTTTGTGTGCTAGATGGAAGGAGTGTGAAATCCTCTTCATGAATCTGTTTTTCTCAGCAAGGGCACTCTTGACGATCTGAGCTCCAGCTGATTTTATGCGTTTTAAGCAAGGCTCATCTGTACTGGTTAGGCCCATTCTGGCAAATAGTTGTTGATCTACCGGCTCCATACGCTGGTAACTTTCAGCTTTTCGCTTTTTTAAATATGAGCGTAAATGTGTTGAGGCAAGATGTTTCTCAGCCACTCCCTTTGCGGCTTTTTTTATTTCTTCATTCGAGTCTGACGTCTTCTCAGAGCCTGGAAAAGTGGTCCAGAGAATATTATAAATGCAAGCTCTTTAATTTTTTTCAAATCTAGACTAAAGACTTACTTGTTCAAACTTCCCCTGCAATTAAACATACATACATACATACATACATACATACATACATATATATATATATATATATATATATATATATATATATATATATATATATGTGTGTGTGTGTGTGTGTGTGTATATATACACACACACACACATACTACACACACAGAGAGAGAGAGAGAGAGAGAGAGAGAGAGAGAGAGAGAGAGAGTAAGAAATAGTAATTAAATCAGGATGCTGGTTTCCGTCCTGATCCGTCAGCATACACACATTCCAACAGTCTGAGTAGCAACAGATCAACGGAGAAAACGTCAGAAGTGTGGAACTATTTAACTGTTATACTCTAATAATCTGTTTAACTCTAATAAGGGATATTACACAAATGAATTATAATCACTGTTCATGTTGAGCATCAAGAGCCCACGACGCTCAAGAACTGCTCCTTTATATGCCTGATATCACTTAAAAACACAGCACCCTGCTCAACATGCCAAATACAGCAAAACAGCAGAAGCAGAAAGCCGCCGGGAGCACACCGCCACCAACGTAGCATCAGGTTTTAAATGATGAAAAAGACTATAACCAAAAAATAATGGAATTCATTGCCTTGAACGCAAATGGAGCTCTATGCTCTGTTTGGCCCTACTGAAAGCAGAGTTTATCAATAATTTATTCAAAAGCATAAACAAACCAGCATTTTTTAAAAATACTGTTTATTGGTGCTTTGGCCAAGTGTGTGTTAAATTTCAGTTTCTGCCAAATCATTTACTTTTTTACATTATTCTTACCAGAATGTGATGAACTGTTCTCCTCTTCTGTAAGTATAAATTCATAAAATGATTCATCAGCAGCGCTAAGCACAGTGTAACCTTCGGTCTCTGAACTGGTTTTCTCTGAAGACGAAGTCGATGGTTCTTCCTCAAATGTTTTCAAGACTACGGAGGGCTGGATGGCCTCTGTGCACGACAAAACATAGACTGGAGATGTCTTAGAAGTCCAATGACTGACTATTCTGTTCATTTTTTTTACTGCAAAACCTTTTTACTATGTAGCCAAATAGCAAAAATATAATAACAATGTACTTCAGGACATTTTTATGATACATAATATATGATACAACATATTTATATACTGTATATGAGTTGGACCAAAAGAACAGTATATTTAAAATATTTTACCAAAAATTAAGAAAATAGTGATTCTTCCTTCGTGATTCACATATCGCACTGTATTAATTCAAAATAAACATGTATGTGAGGGGGGCTCATGCTGGATTTCTCTCCCAGTTGCTAAGCAGCAACAACATTGTAGCAAGCTATAACTTTGACATGTACAGGCAGAAATTTTAGCTATTGCTAGTTAGTAGTGATGTGATGCAAAAGTAAAATATGTTGTTTATGTCATGATTTCAATCTGTGAAGGTTTGCAACCATGAATCCTCCATTACAGCAGTCACTAAGCTTAGCACTAAGCTTAAGGTTAGCATAGAAAAAAATCATGATGTGCCCAGTGCACAAAAACAGCAAGCAATCGTGACATAACATTAAATAATTTACCAAGGTAACTATAAATATAGTCATATTTCCCAACCCTACTTTTGGTAAATAGGCTACACATTTCATAAATGTATTCATCTGGTTGGTGACTAAGCAATATCTGTCAGAGGACCTTTACCTAAATCATGTTCATCCAGTCTTGGTTCAGGAACTTCATGCTGTAGACTCTTCTGAGACTCTTCATGCTGTTCACTCTTTTGAGGAATTTCATTCTCATTCTGTTGCTGAACCTTCTGAAATAAAGATCCTGTTGTCGCCATGCCATCGTCATCAGTTAGAAATGCCTCAAGAGACGCTACTAGAGTTTCCTCTTTCTTAGGACTCTCTAATGGTGCTTCCAAGCTGTCCTCCTGATGGTCCACTCTGTGTTCCATCTCCACTTCAGCTTCAGATATAATCTCCCCAGACTCTCCTCTCCTACATTGTAATTCACTGTCACGAATCTCTAGTGCTTCTGTGGCAACCAGTGAGGGTTTTTCAGCAAGATCATCTCCTTCAGTGAAAAGATTGCATTAGTTACTTATCCACTGTTAAATACTACTCAAGGAAACATCATAATAGAAAAACAGCATTGAAGTTAAAATCTACAGAATTTATTCCATTAAAAAAAAAAATCAGTGGATGTATTCTTCAATGACACGGACAAGACAGTTACATTTTGAAGCTTTAAACAAGACAACTATATGCCATATTTGAAGACAACTGCACCAGAACGTGAAGGAAACAGCTTCTCTGTTGACGACTGTTTCTCTTCTGTCTGTTCAAGCTCATGAGCTGATTCTTCATCAGGGAAATCCAATGTGTGCTTTACTGCCTCTGGACTGGAAGCCGTTTTCTCTTCTGCAGATGATGGTGATATTTCTTCTTCACAAGTCCCAGAGACTGAAAGCAAAATGACACCTGTGTGTAGAAACAATACACTCAAGGAGCCTCGTCACTGACACGAGTCTCTAGTGCCTCAGTGGCAACCAATGAGGATTTTTAAGAGAGATGGTCATCTTTAGTGAAACGACTGTATTAGTTACTTATACATGGTTTAATGCTACTTAAGGAAAGTTGCCTAAAAGCTAAAAATACTTTTTTCCATGACAAAAGAACAGTGGATGTCCTGTTCAACATGACAAGGCAGTTCCATTTTCATTCATATTTTAAAGGTTTTAGCACAATCATTAAATTAAGTATTTAATTTAGTCTAACCTCACAGACATAAGTGCCATATTTGAAGACAACTGTACCAGAATGTGATGGAAACATCTTCTCTGTGGACAACTGTCCCTGTTCTTCTTTCTGTTCAAGCTCATGAGCTGATTCTTCATCAGGGAAATCCACTGTATGCCTTACTGCCTCTGGACTGGAAACTGTTTTCTCTTCTGCAGATGATGGTGATATTTCTTCTTCACAAGTCTCAGAGACTGAAAGCAGAATGACACCTGTGTGTAGAAACAATACACTCAAGGAGCCTCGTCACTGACACGAGTCTCTAGTGCCACTGTGGCTACCACAGAGGATTTTACAGAAAGTTGGTCTGCCATAGTGAAAAGACTCATTAGTTATTTGTCCATTGTTAAATTTTACTAAAATAGACTTGTAACACAATCTTTAAAACAATTGTTAAGTCTAACTCACTGACAGTAGTGCCATATTTTAAGACAACTGTACCAGAATGTGAAGGAAATGTCTCTGTGGATGACTGTCCTTCTTCTTCTGTCTGTTTGAGCTCATGAGCTGATTCTTCACCAGGGAAATCCACTGTGTGCCTTACTTCCTCTGGAGAAGTTGTTTCCCTCTCTGCAGTTGATGGTAATGTTTCTTCCTCACAAGTCTCAGAGACTGAGAACAGATCGACACCTGTGTAGAAACAATTCACTTAAGGAGCCTCGTCACTGACACGAGTCTCTAGTGCAACCGGTGAGGATTTTTAAAAGAGATGGTCTGCTTTAGTGAAAAGACTGCATTTGTTATTTATCCACTGTTAAATACTAAAGGAAAGTTGTACATCATCATAATAAAAATACAGCATAAAAGCTAAAAATACAGTTTTTCCAAAAAATCCTATTCAGTCCTATTCAGTGAGACTTGAATAGAAAGACATAAGTGCCATATTTGAAGATAACTGTACCAGAATGTGATGGAAACATCTTCTCTGTGGACAACTGTCCCTGTTCTTCTTTCTGTTCAAGCTCATGAGCTGGTTCTTCATCAGGGAAATCCAATGTGTGCTTTACTGCCACTGGACTGGAAACCATTTCCTCTTTGGTGGATAATGGTAATGTTTCGTCGTCACAAGTCTGAGAGACTGAGAGCTGAACAACATCTGTATGTAGAAAAAATACACTCAAAGAGCCTATCGTCACTGACATGAGTCTCTAGTACCTCCGTGGCAACCTGTGAGGATTTTAAAAGCGATGGTCCGCTTTAGTGAAAAGACTGTATTAGTTATTTATCCACTGTTAAATGCTAAAGTTGTACAGCACCATAATGTAAATACAGCATGAAAACTAGAAACAGTAATTTTTTTCCATGACAAAAAACAGTGGATGCCCTCTTCAGTGTCACGAACAAGCCATTCTCTTTTCACTCATATTTTAAAGACATGTAACACAATCTCTAAAACAAGTATTTAGTTTAAATGGTCTAACTTCACAGGCAACTGTACCAGAATGTGATGGAATCTTCTCTGTGGACAACTGCCCTTCTTCTGTCTGTACAAGCTCATGAGCTGATTCTTCACTAGGGGAAACCTCTGTGTGCCTTACTGCCTCTGGAGAAGCTGTTTTCTCCTCTGCAGATGATGGTGATATTTCCTCCTCAAAACTTTCAGCGACTGAGAGCAGAACGGCACCTGTGTGCAGAAAGAGGGTTTCACAGAAAGCTGGTCTGCCATAGCGATAAGACTCATTAGTTTGTCCATTTGTCCATTGTTAATACTACTAAGAGAAGTTGCACAACACCATAATGGAAATATAGCATGAAAGTTAAATATACATAATTTTCCCCATGACAAAATACAGATGTCCTCTTCAAAGTGGCATGAACAAGACAGTTCCATTTTCACAGACTTGTAAAACAAGTGTTAAGTCTAACTCACTGACAATAATCCTCAAGTCTGTGAGACTAAGAGCAGAACGACACCTGTGTGTAGAAACAATACACTCAAAGAGCTTATTGTCACTGACAAAAGTTTCTAATGCCTCTGTGGCAACCGGTGAGGATTTTTAAAAGAGATGGTCGGCTTTAGTGAAAAGACTGCATTTGTTATTTATCCATTGTTTTTTACTAAATACTAAGGGAAAGTTGTACAGCACTATAATGGATATACAGCACTTCTATGACAAAAAACAGTGGATTCCTCTTCACTGTGACTTGAACAAGACATTTTCTTTTTTGTTCATATTTTAAAGACGCACACAATCTTTATAACAAGCATTTAGTTTGTATAGTCTAACTTCACGGACATAAGTGCCATATTTTAAGACAACTGTACCAGATTGTGATGGTGTACCAGAATCCTCTGTGGACGACTGTCCCTCTTCTTCTGTCTGTTCATGCTCATGATCTGATTCCTCATCAGGGAAAATCTCTGTGTGCTTTTCTGCCTCTGGAGAAGCTGTTTTCTCCTCTGCAGATGATGGTGAAATTTGCTCCTCACACATCTCAGAGAGTAAGAGCAGAATAACACCTGTGTGTAGAGACACTGAAAGAGCCTATTATCGTTGTCCAAAGAAAAACACGTATCTCAAAAATAGTTTACAGGTTAGGGCAAAAACAGTGTTTACTTTTAATGACAGTTAATGTAAAGAAGTTATTTTAGGCAATTTTGGAGCACTTGCATTGGTCCATTCATTGGAAAATTTGCACACAAGGTAAAGAACAGCTGCCATGTTCAAATGATGTAGAAAAATAATATGAAAAAACTTTTTGCACAGCGACTTAAACAAATGTAATTATCTCTCACTGAATATAAAAGCCTTTAACTATCACTGCACAACACTAAATCCAGAGTAAGAATGGACTGATATGGCAATTATGGGCTGAAATCCGATATTTTTCAAGCACATATCTGCGTCACATATCACAAATGCAGTCAAATGATTAATATGTGGATACATCAGGAGCCCAGCAACAAAACTTTTAGCTTTTCTAGAGTAGATTAAACACACCATCAATTATCAGTTTGAAAAATCTTGTCATTTTTTAAAAGTAATTATCTGCCCATACTGATGTGATTCTGATATTATTGTGCATCCTCTTCCCAGACCACAAAGCCATAATTGGTGACATGGCTTGAAATTTACATGAGAAAGACATGATAAAGAAGAAAGACAAGATAATAAGTCTTTTAAGATAAAAAAGACAAATGAAAAGCATTTGTTTTCACTTCAGCTAACATTACAAACCTACTCACATCATAACATTTCATTTCACTTTGTACCTTATAGCTAAAAACAGCAAGTTTGTGAAGTTAGTTAGCTGCTACCCTAAATAATGCTAAAAGTTTAATTCCATTAAATCATTATGAGTACAGTGTAAATTGTAAAAGAAGTTCATCTGCGGCTCTATTTATACGCATAGATACGCATAGTACTGCCTGCTGTGTGAAGCAAAGCTTCTTTTGCAGCATGCAGTAGCCTTTAGACAGCTGTAGCAGTCCCTTCGTGTTCTTCTTTACTCTAAACAGATCAGAAACTCTGACCAACACTTAAGACACAAGCTTTTTACTGCTCTGTGCAAGAATGTATAAAATGTTGCTTCTGAAAAATCCTAATTTCCTAACACTAACTCTCATCACAATCCTTTTAATTTACTCTCAACACAAACTAGTTTTCTTGTAGTTTTCACTGCATGTAAGCTGACCTTGCATTGCAAAAGATCATCATCTGACCCATGATCTGTATCAGAGGAGCCTCACCTGAATCCTGTTTCTGCAGACTTTGTTCAGGAATTTCAAGTTCACTATGTTGGTGAAAGCCAGCACCAATCCCACCGCTCGACAGATCTGGATCAAATGTAGCACCCGTTGTCGCTATAGTATCCTTATCAGTTAGAAATGGCTCAGAAGATACTCTGAGAGTCTGCTGTTTCTCTGGACTCGCTGATGGTGCTTCCAAACTGTCCACCTGATGGACCACCCTGTGCTCCATCTCCACCTCAGCTTCAGGCAACATTTCAGGCTCTGCTGTCGAGTATGGCACCTCACTGTCGACAGTCTCCAGTGCTTTTGAGGCATCTGGTGTATGCTCACATATACCAGAATATGTTAGAGAAGTCTCCTCAGTGGATAACTGTCCACTGGATAACTGTGGACTGGAAGCTGTTTCCTCCTCTGCAGATGGAGCTAATATTTCCTTCTCATAGGTCTCAGAGATTGAAAGCAGACTGGCGCCTGTGTATAGAAACAGTACATTCTGATACACCATTCACATAAAGCATTAACATTCATCTTGGGTGATCAGACTAAGTGGACAGACCTCAGTGCAGGTGTGAATGCAGTACTATACATCTTGGAGATACATTGTAAGCGATCACTCAAACCACCATCAGAGGTGGTCAGAGAAGATGACCACATAATATTCATAGTGTGAATGCTAATGCTTTCTGATGCGTCCCTAACAGCAACAAACTGTCGCATTACAGCAGAGAGGAAAGCAGCTGTAGAGCATTTTTTCATCTCCAATCTGTTTACATTAGTTGCACTATCAATCCATGCTTATACCAGATCTTACAGTTACACAAAAAAAGGACTCATGGGATTTTTTTCTGAGAACTGATAAAGACTGACTGGTAAATCTGGTGGTACTCTTCCTTCAGCCACAAACTCCAATCATTTGTGGTCACCGGAGATGTAGTTGAAACACATTGAAATGGCAGGTGTTAATGGGTATACATCTCGCCGACCACTTATGATCGGATAACAAGAGACAGCTGTTAATACCAAGTGAACAGGGTCTAGGAGCTTAAGTAAAAATATGGCTGGGTCCATAAACCTCTGCTTCTGCTCCTGTCCTCCCCCTCCCTTCTTACTGCTCTTTCCTACTCTGAAAGACTGTGGAGGAGTTGAGGAGGGGAAAGGAGCAGGAGGCATTGAGACAGATGAGCAGAAACAAGAGAAACGAGACAGCTGATCCTGTTCAACATTATCAAATTTAAGCCCATCATAAGTTTTGCTGAAAAGCATGCACTTAATACTCCTACTAGCCAATCACAGTTGCTACAGGGACAGCATATTTGTCCATCTGTCCAAGGCCTACACTTCTGAGTTTTGTATTTTAAATCAATTATAAAATACACAAAATATTCAAATGACATAAATATAAACAAACATGAAATGAAAGGCAAAGCTGGCCTTCTCCGTGTTGTCCATCCTCTTTCTAAAAGACTTCCTGGGAAGCACATACTCATGTATCCTCTGCTGAAAGTAATTTTGGTAGCTGTTTGGAGCAGCTTTTCTAGTATTAAGACAGCCAGTAAAGTTGTTTCTTGGTCATGGAAGAGAGAAGGCGAATCAGCAAAAAAAGCAGTTCCATCTGGTTCTGGTCACAGCCAATGATACTGAAATGTAAATACAGAGTGATTCAAAAAGATTCATCCGATTTCAGAGCGCCATATTTTTACAACCGTGAGGCGTCTAGGAACCAATCGCATACCAACTAAAAGAGGGGATCCGTCTTGAGGAGATGCTGACCCCTGGGCAGAAAGCTTTTTGTGTTCTCCACTTCAGTAAAAGTGAATTCATCATAATTGTGCAATGTGGATTTCATCAAAGGTGAACCTCCAACAGCTCAGAGCATTCGGCATTGGTTCCACAACACATCTCCGAAATCGCATTGAAAGGGCCGTGAGTACAGTACCACCAGACACGCTCAATCAATTATGGAATGAATCTGACTATTGTGTTGATGTTGTTTACACAGCTGGGGGAGGTTCATATTGAGCCCTTGTGAAACTAAATAATAAACTTTATGTTCACTTTTTTACTAGTAAACTATTTAGAGTTTACTGCATTGTTCTGTAGTGATTTACATGTGAAATAAATCATTTTGAAATCAGATTAAATCTTTTGAATCATCCTGTATTTATAGATTTCTCTGAAACTTCAAGGTTCAAGGTTGCTTGGCTGTTGTGGCTGTTAATGTGCACATACAGAATTGACAAATGCTTTTATTACACTTTCACAATCATGCAAATAATCTTTGCACAAATGTATTTCATTATATGGCTTGTGACTTAATGGCATCTATCAGAGGAACTTTACCTGAATATTTGTGTTCCACCAGAACTGGTTCAGGAACTTCAAGTTCACCTTGCTGATAAATTTCAGCATCAGTCTGCTGTTCATCGGATGATGGAACTGGCTCAAATATGCGTTCCAAAGCTGCGTAGTTGAAATATATTCATTGGACTACTATTCTGGTAGTTCACACTATTTACTTATCGTAAGTAGGCTGGTCACAATCATGAAATTTTAGCTAATAATAATAATGAATAATTCCAATATAAATAGCTGCAATTAATAATTGTATTGTCTTTGTTTTATTAATATTAACCTATTTAAAAGTCCTTGCAAGTGGAAAATAACTGTGGGCAGCTCAAATAATTGCAGTCAGGCAATTACGTAACAATTCTGACAGGCAAAATGGTAAGTAGTCTATTTACTAGTCACTAATCCTGCATTTATTAATATATTTCATGGTCTGGCCTGTGACATAATGGTGTCAATTAGAGATGCTTTACCTGATTCAAGTTCCTCCAGAACAGGTTCAGCAACTTCATGCTGTGGAAGTTCCAGCTCACAAACTTGCAGACGTTCTGCATCACTCAGTTGTTCATCAGTTGATGGATCCATCTTCAGCTCAGATTCTGTTGTCACTGGGCTGGCTACCTCAGTTAGAAATGGCTCCGGAGATATTCTGGGAGTCTGCTCTTTCTCTGGACTCTCCAGTGACATTTCCCTGTCCTCCAGATATTCCAGCCTGGTTGCAGGACCCATATGTCCCACTTGCATCTCAGCTTTAAACAAAATCTCCTCAACACTTCTCTCACACAAGTGGAGCACTAATGCTTCTAGGCTTGGCTCAGTAGTAGTGGAGCAAACAGAAGACATCTCTTTTTCAGTATCATGAATAGGAAGGAGATCTTCTACAAGATCAGACTGTATCTCTTTCATATGTTCTGTCACTGTAGCTCTTGCACAAGTCTCCAAGAAATCCTGGGCGAAGACTTGATCAATCATGCTGCTCACAACAGACCTGGCAGCCTCTGTGACTCTGACATCTGATAGAGATCTACCTAAATCTAGTCTGGCATATTCCTCCAGACTCTGCTCAAGTAGTTCGTCCATAGCATGTTGTAGACATTCAGGATGGATTTCAGCATCATTCAGCTGTTCATTACTGGATGCAGTTGCCAGCAGTGAGTCAACAGTTGTATCTGAAGCTGCCAAAGCATTAACACATTCTTTACCTATGAAAACAGAAAAACAATGCTGATTGCCACCGTATGTGCATTAGAGGTCTGCAAAGGTTTTTCAATTCAAGCCAGAAACCGAAGTGTATCGCATCCTGACCCAACCAGGCTGACTGGTATTACTAATGCTGAGACCCAAGCCCAACCCTAACCCATTCAGACCAACAAAGATGCAGCAGACACAGTTTTATAGTGCTTTGCTGTGTTACCAAGCGCTTGAGAAATTTAACTAAAAAGAACTGACAAGGACTTAACTGGTGCGAGATTAACATTTAGACCTATGCACACATGTTTTGGGGGCAAGGGATCAAGAGGAACCAAGGGCAACAGAAACATGAATTAAGCCTTATTGAATTTACTGTATATTGCACCACTCATCAAGAAAGACAGCAAAATCATCTTTCAGATAAAACCAAACATGGTGTTATAAGTTTTTCCAAGGGCAGCCAAAAGCACCAACATAACTATTTATATGGGGATTTCAACTCGAGTCACCAGCATGCAAAGCCCTATTTTTACTCACGACACTTTTTAATCACTCCACATTAGTTATAATTCTCGCATGAATCCATGTTTTTAATCATTAAAACTAAGTGTAGAAAGCAATTAACACAGCTTATTAGCAACATTATATTTGGTTGTTGTTACAACTTACCAAATTATGAACTGAAATACTTTTTAAAAATAAATTATAAACATTGTATTTGTAGGATTTTCAGTGCTGCGGTGTTGCATAATGGGTTTTAGTTAGAGCTGGGCGATATGGCCAAAAATGTTATCATGATAAACAAAATTTATGTCTGTCGATATTGATACGATAAATGTAAAATCATTATTTCTTTAAAGTTTGAGGGCAGATTTTTGCTCCTGGGTGGTTAATTGCTGTTTTAAACTATCCTTTATGGTCAGAAAATGACAACCACTCACCAAACAGTGGCACATTTCAAAAATCTGTCATGGGACAGTGGGAGAAAGTGTCTGGTGAGCTGTTTTTACCAGCTGGAAAAGCACGGCTGCAGTTTTTGTAATAGTCATAATTTAAGAAAGAAAAGTTTATTTTTAGCTGTCTGGTGACGAGTGCTCAGCTATCCCATTAGAAATGCTAAACAAGTGGCCAAAAACAGTGCTAAACTGTTTAGTTTCTCAACAACGGCAACTTAATATGAACAGCAAACATTAGCTGGCTCAGTACATCAGTGATGGATTACACTGCCTTTCTGCCATCAGTCCTGCCGCATCCATGTTAGAACATATCACAGTATTCAAACTCCAGCTAGTAGACGACTGGATTTCTCCATAGCAGTTTGAGGGCTGAACCGAAATATATCTAACACCAGACAAACAGAGTCCTCCTTTTAGGTACGTTTAAACTAAAAGCGGTGCTTTTGCGTCATGTTTGATGTACAGTATCATCAATTCGGCGTGTTGTGCGAGTGACAGAGCTGCTTCGAGTTAGCCAGTTGCTAAAAACAGATAAAAAAAGATAGCGTTCTCCCACTCTCCCGTGCCTCACAGCATCCTCAGTTTACTTTGACTTAAATCAGGGCTGTAACTCACATTAACTCACTTCTTTCTTTCACTTTCATTGCTTGTGAATGCACTATTACTAAAATATGCCTTTTTTGGCGGCGCTGTATTTTTGAGGATTGTGATTGTGATTTAACGCTGCTAAAGCTTGTTAGGATGTACGGAAAGAGATGTGTTCACTGTAGGTCAGCACAGCTACGACACTGATCTCATCACTCACACTCGGTCACAGGAGAACAGGCCTCTGCTGGCGACAGCAGAGTAGTGTCGCTTTCCTTGCACTAGAAAAAGCCACCAGGGCTGGCGCTAGAACGCAGAAGTGTGAGAACGGTGTATTATATATCAAACATTTCTTATATATCGAGGAAAAAGTTTTATCGCGATAATTCTCGTTAGCGTTTTATCACCCAGCCCTAGTTGGAGTTTCTGAAAAGAAAGGTTGTCACTGCACCAGAGGGGGCGCTCAAAAGCAATGATGCTTGTGGAACACAAGCCGACGTGTAAGCTCTATTCTCAGGACAAGGCTGAGCCTTATCTTGTTGAAATGGATCATGAAGAATGGTGAAGGTAATATATAACACAGTTATACACACAAATTCAAAGAGCACTTGTACAGTCTACACAGCAAAGGAGCAATGGTCAGGCTCAAGTCAGGTACTGGACCTGTTCAAGGAAAGATAGTAACTAAAGGTCAATGTCAAGTTTACAATGTAGAGGACACGCTGTAGATCTTCTAAGGAGA
Organism: Pygocentrus nattereri; assembly: GCF_015220715.1. Lineage (NCBI taxonomy): Eukaryota > Metazoa > Chordata > Actinopteri > Characiformes > Serrasalmidae > Pygocentrus > Pygocentrus nattereri. Next base: position 12,647,103 of record NC_051212.1, read on the forward strand.
CATCAATACATTTTAATCTATTCTTCATCAACTATCTGCCATCAGAACAAAACACATATTTTCTAAGAATAAGGCTGCAATGGTCTTTTCCAAATTAATGTGGAATCTCTTGTAAATATTGTGGTAAATGTTCTTCCTGCCTTTCATACAGTGGATTCACCTGCAGGCACTGGTGTGTTTTGAGGCACTCTGGATTCGGCTTCTTTTTCTGAAGTTTCTGTCACCACTTCAGTAACCCTTACGTAACTGTCCACACCAGAGTCATCAGACAACCCTAGCATACAAGGTCTCAGCAGCTTCATTACTGCAGTGTCCGACACCTGTTTATGAACTGGAAGAAAAACAACATAGAATATGTAGAACCTACAAATGTCCATCATTTGTCTATATGTAACAATCTATCTATCTATCTATCTATCTATCTATCTATCTATCTATCTATCTATCTATCTATCTATCTATCCATCCATCCATCCATCCATCCATCCATCCATCCATCCATCCATCCATCCATCAGGCATGACATTATGACCACATCCTTGTTTCTACGCTCATTGTCCATTTTATCAGCTCCACTTACTGTATAGCTGCACTTTGTAGTTCTACAGTTACAGACTGTGGTCCATCTGTTTCTCTGATACTTTGTTAGCCCCCTTTTACCCTGTTCTTCAGTGGTCAGGACCCCCACGGACCCTCACAGAGCAGGTACTATTTGGGTGGTGGATCATTCTCAGCACTGCAGTAACACTGAGGTGGTGGTGGTGTGTTAGTGTGTTGTGCTGGTCTGAGTGGATCAGACACAGCAGTGCTGCTGGAGTTTTTAAACACCTCAGTGTCACTGCTGGACTGAGAATCTACAAGGTGGATGATCAAGGCAGGAGTGTCTAATAGAGTGGACAGTGAGTGTCTGATCTACTCGTAGTAGGACAACACATACTAACACACCACCACCATGTCAATGTTACTGCAGCGCTGAGAATGATCCACCACTCAAATAGTACCTGCTCTGTGAGGGTCCATGGGGGTCCTGACCACTGAAGAACAGGGTAAAAGGGGGCTAACAAAGTATCAGAGAAACAGACAGACTACAGTCTGTAACTGTAGAACTACAAAGTGCAGCTATATAGAAAGTGGAGCTGATAAAATGGACAATAAGCGTTATTATTGAAGAGCTGTTATTGCTGTCGTGCTGTACTGTTTAACTGTAATAATTAATCAATTACATTTACGTTTGATTTGCATTTTACATTTCTGTAACTATTTCCATTCATATCACATCTATTTAAAGATAAAAATGACAGAAATGCAAAGTACATTTTTGATTACGATATCAAATTCAAATCAAATTAATTAATAAAATGAATTGGGTAATTAACATCAATGCAGTATTAATTGAACGTTTAGAACCTGCACAGATTTTCTCCACTTGTTTCAGCTACAAGTGAGACAAAATCAAAGGGACATTCCACTCATCTGAATAATTCCACTGATGAGATGTAAACAAAGTTATTCAGAGTGGTGTGAAATGGTTCATTGTAATTTAATGACTCAGATTTTCTTTTCTTTTTTTTCTTTTACAGTGATGGTGACAGGAGTCAGGAGTTGTGATGTTCACAACACAATTATAGTTATTTTATTTACTAGCCAAAGCAACTAGCAAATATAATATATAATATAAGATATAATAAAATATTCATAAATCCGAAAACAAAAATATGTTTGTTTTCTCAGAACACTGTTCTGCCATGACGTCTTGTTCCTATTAACAATGCTATGAACAACTCTCTCTGACTCGAGGAAGCTTCTCTTCAAGCAGCACATTTCAAATCAAACCACTCTGAATGCCTTTGCTTGCATATTAACAATTCAATTATTTAATTAAAAGTTGAAAGAAAAAATCAGTTGAAGTTCTTTTTAATATATGAAAAATGCCCTTGCAAGATACATGGCAACTCCTATGGGTTAATGGAAAGGTCAGTCTTGGATCACTTGTGGTCACTGCATGACTATATGCTGTGTGAGTATTAAATATAACATAGTACCTGTAGTAAAGGATATTTTTGGAGAGGCTGTTGCAGATTTCCACTTCACCCTTGTCTCGCTTACAACTTCAGTAACTTCCTTCTGAATCTTTGTGCTGAGCATGCAGGGTATTACTTTTGCTGACGGGTCCGTTTCGCTGATCTCATTTTGAGCAGCTTCAGCTTGGTCCAAATCCAAACCAATGGCTGGGGAGGAGAGATCTTCGGAGATGGACAGAGGGTAAGGGAGATCCCCAACCGATGGTACTTTGTTATATATCACCACATCAGCAAAAGCACCTGCATCACAGGATTCCCTAACATGGTCCTGGTCTGAAGTGGGAGGTCTAAAGGCCGAGCTAGACCCACTTGATGATTCAGAGGAGACTGCTCCTATAGTGTGGAATATTATGGTATCAGGAAGAGTTTCTGAATGAATTACGATGACTTGGTCAGGCGGAGATGGGGCTGTGCATATGACGACTGAGTTTTTGACCAGCTCTGCGTGACAAGGTGTAGGAGACCTCTGGAACACAGCTGATCGCAGGGAGGTGGCACTGCAGCTCAGCTCCTTCGTTAGGAGGTCTTCTGACAGCACGGGGTCTACATCACTGTGGTTTACATCTTGTATGTGACGTGAAGTTTCACAGCTCTGGCTGATCTCATCTCTGGTGAGTGCTGAGATACTTAGCTTCCTCTCTGCTAAAAGTTCTTGCCAGTCATCATGAAAAAGTGGATCATGGTCCTGTGGTGATCCAGAAGAGCCTGAAAATGTTCTGGATGCTGGCTCTCCTTCTGCAAGTTTAGTGTAAAGGTTCTGTTACAAAATCTATACAGGAAATGTACACCAATCACCTGGCCATGCTCCATCTATAAACTGCTACATGCTTTACAGTTTAAAATACACCAGGACAAGGGCAACAGGACTGGAACAACTCAGTGTGGCACACATTTACAGTCATATGCAAAAGTTAGAACAACATTACCCATTTTGTTGGTTTTTTCTAAGTGAAAATAGGTTAATGCATCCTATAAGGCATTTTCTGTAACATTTAGAGCACGATATAACATGAGCCATCACTTTTGCCCAGGCTACATTTTAAGTAATTTTCTATAATGTATAACTTAACAAATAAAGAGTGATTATGCATTCAAATGTGCAGAAGTGTGTTCTCCATGGAGGACATGGTGACTTCCTTTCACTTAAAAAATGTCATTTAACCAGGAATTCACAACCTTTCATACTTACTGCTTAAGCCCACTACAGACGCTGTTAAGATTACCTTCAACTTCTCTGAACAGGCGTGTGAGGTCATGAATGCTGAGTTCTGGATGTTCTGCGAAATTGAACAGAAGCCGTCCAAGAGAGGATGACATGAATCAATAAAACATCTCTCAGCGCAGAAGTTCAGTCACAGTGATCATACTTTCATTTCTTTGCTCTCTTACTCAAGTACCCTTTTAAACATCATCTACATTTACTGAGGAAATTCTTTCTTTTTCTAATGTATGAGATAAAAAGTTTGGAATCTTTTGTTGTATTTATAATCTTTGTAATTCTAGATACAACTGTTTCCAAAAACGTAGGGAAACAAAATGTACATGCAAAATGTACATAAAACTGAACACATCATTTAAACCCTATATTTAACTGAAAATAGTATATAGACAGAATATCTGAGGTATCACAGGTATAACAAAAGTGAGCTATTTGTGTGCTATCTAATAACTCTGTAACTTCTATATGCTACTGAGGTCTGGTTCCTATTACCACCACTGTGAACTATTCTGACCCGTTTCTCTGAAATAGCACATTTCACATATCTCACTGTAAAGTGGGGCACTCATGAGCTGGAGGTGAGGGTGACTGTGACTGTAGTGCCCTTGAGCAAGGCACCCAACACCCAACTTCTTCCGGGCGCAGCGGATAGGGCTGCCCACCGACCCAGACAAGTGTGCTCACTGCCCCCTCATGTGTGTTCACTGGTGTGTATGTAGGGTTTCACTGCATAGATGGATTAAACGCAGAGGTGAAATTTCCCCATTGTAGGACTAATAAGGGTGGCTTAATGAATTAATTAAAGCACTGAATGAGCGTGTTTACAGTTTAAAGACTGCACTGTGTAGAAACTCTGAAAACGTTGGCATTTCCCTTTAACTGTGAGGAGTTTTACAGTGTACTGAGCCCAGTCCAGCTCAGTCCATGCGAGGGAGTGAATGTGTCTAACCTCTCCCAAACTCGTACAGCTTCTGACAGTAGGTTGCTATGAACTCTGCCACATCTCTGGGCTTCTGGTGCACAACGGCTCGGGTCACTGCATACAGCCAGCTCTTCAGACCGTAGGGCAGGAGCAGAGCCGGTCGACGGACTGACATTTTAACCAGGGAGACGGACAAGAGCAGCCCAAAACACGATCCTGAGGATCAGCTCACGGCCATCTGCTGCAGAAAAAGGAAAGACATGGCCTAAAGCCCAGGCTCAAAACGTGGGTTTTGGATACTTGAGACACTTCGCTGCATTTGTGTGTATGCTGTTGCTGTTGAGTGATTATTATGATGGTTTCATGATTAAATAAAATATTTCAGCACAGACATTTAAGCACCAATGCCATAGAAGTGAATACCCTTTGAGCTGTGGGCGAGTCGCTCTGATGGCTTATTCTCAGTCCACTTTATCTGAATTCACCCTAGTTAGCGGGGTTAAGTGGTCTTGACCTTCAGGTGATGTGGTACTGTAAGAAACATACATTTAATCCAATTTCAGCTTATATAGGCTGGTATCTAGTCTAAAAGAGGGAAAGACTGTAAATAGGCTAGCTAACTAAACAATTTTCCCGACAGCCGTGAAAAACCGTGATAATATAGTAGCCAATACTATTTTTGCTCTACCGCCCAGCCCGAACAGCTAACAAGCTAGCTAGCGTTAAAACGGCCGCAGGTTCGATAGCGTTAGCTGGGTTAACATACGCTAACGCTACCTCCTAATTTATTCCGCTTAAATGTCTTTTTTTTGTACATCACTCCTCATTTTCAGTGATAATAAACCTCTGGTAACGAAGTTTTATGAAGGCATAGCCTGTGTTGGCTAACAAGTTAACTCGGATAAGCTACGGGTCGGTACCGTTAGCTAGCAGCTAGTAGCGTCACCGTCAGTTCTCGTGTTCGTTAGTTAAACGTTTGCTCTCCTCCCTGGTTTGGTAACTAGCTGTACTGATAAGCAGACGCCGCTTCGCTCAGCATAGGACTTTAAAGTTGACGCCGGTTTTACAGAAACAGAATTAGTCTTTAGCTAAAGGACGAGCAGGACGGGAAGGCGCGGCTGCCGCGACCGTTGGCCTCGCTCCGCCTCGCCGCTCTGCTTGTTGTTTTTCGCAGCGGCGCCCGACGTTCGACGGCTCGGTGTTCAAGCCTAAACGCAGGTGACCGCGTTGGAGGCGAGGAGCTAAAGCAGCTGCGGTTGACTGGAATAACCCCTGTATATAATCCCATACAGGCGTAATCCACCCGGCTGAAATCGGCTTCCCTTCTCACCAGCTTCTCGATCGAACTCCCCCGTTCCACCTTAACTGGCGCATGTGCACAAGGTAACGCTAACTGCTGCGCCACTTAAGGTGGACCGGAAAAGTGACATAAAAAAGATGGTGAATACGAAACCAACTTCAGTTTAGTGAGGAGAAAAATAAGAAAACATCTGACTGGCTAATTTACTAGGAATGAAGACGGGGCGGATTACTGAGTGCATGTAGACGCACTCAGTGACTGCGTTTACATGAATTTAATAATCCAGTAACTGCAGAAAGATTTTGTCAGTAATCCGATCAAGACGTTTACACGCAATAGGTTAAGTAATCAGGTAATGGAGAAAGTAGCTGCAGGTCTGCATGAGTCAGGCGGTAATCAGATTTGTGTGAGTGTGCTGCACTCAGACCTCAGGCTCTGTATTCGTGACTACTTCATGTAATAATTGTCTAAGGCATTAAAGGGCCCATATCTGCGGGGTCCCGCTGGTGACATCCTGTGTAAATAAAAATAATGCGTGGCCACGACTTAGTAAGGTGCGGGAACGAGATCCTAATGCGTGGCCACGACTTAGTAAGGTGCGGGAACAAGATCCTAATGCGTGGCCACGACTTTGCAAGGCATAATCTCATTCCCACGCCTTATTATGTCATAGCCACTACTTAATCATGTCATTCCCACACCTTACTAATTGGTGGCCATACATTAGGATCTTGTTCCCACTCATTAATAAGGCGTGGCCACGCATTATTTTTATTTATATGGCTTGTCACCAGCAGGGCTCCGTACATATCTACGGGGCCCGCTGGTGACATCCTGTATATAAAAAAAATAATGCGTGGCTACGACTTAGGCGTGGGAACGAGATGATTAAGTCGTGGCCATGAATTAGTAAAGCATGGGAACAAGATCCTAATGCATGGCCACGACTTAGTAAGCCATGATCTCATTGCCACGCCTTACTAAGTCATGGCCACGACTTAGTCATTTCATTCTCACGCCTTACTTAGTCGTGGCCACGCATAAGGATCTCGTTCCCACTCGTTAATAAGGCGTGGCCACGTATTATTTTTATTTATATAGCATGTCACCAGCATGTCTGTATTTTTGCCCCCCCCTCCTTGAGATTATATTTGTGGAAGTGCTTCATTTGTACATGATCATATTCCAACCGCTCTTATCCTTACAGTCAAACAGGGTGTTTTTGTTGCTCTGCCTTCAAGACTGTTGTGTGTAGATGACCTCTGTTCTGGTTGGCTGGTCGGAGCTAAACTGCTGTAAGCTCAGTAGGCCTCACAGAGCATCACAGAAATAAGGAACTCTAAACAGGCTGTTTTAGCAGCTTATTTTCACACATATATGGACACTTGAACAGTGTTTACACACTTCACCAGACTAAGCAATTAGGAAAAAGGAATGTTTTCCATGATATGGGCCCTTTAAAGGCTTTAGACGTCTGGTTCCTATCACCACGAAGTTAGAAGGATAGAACATTTCACAGCAAACCACTCTGAATGATTTTGTTTCTTCCTTAATGACTAAATTATAACTCATTTGTTAAACATCTGTGTAATTCCTCTTTAACTAATTCCACAAAACTCCAGATGCTTATTGGTATCTCAGCATGTACAGCCAAAACTCACCTGAAACTGTGGGTGAGTCAGCAGGGGGCGCTACTCAACACAAGACCATGTCTCTGAGAAGCTCAGGACAAACCCCACAGCAGCTGGAGGAAGGGCACAGCAGAAGAGCTTCTGTTTTAATAAATAAATGCTAAAGACGGATCAACCTGAAGCAAGCATTCAGAATTACTGCCGCCCTTGATCATCACAAAGAAAAAAGGCCGTGGAAAAATGAGTGTTTTGGGATCTGACCCTTCCAGCAACTTGAAAGAGATTCATTATAGCCAGCTAAACTGCACTGTTAATCATTACCAGGCTTCCACAGTATATAACAGTATTTTTTTCACTATAATACTGTATTTGCCATTTTGTTGTGAAATCAATTCATCTTAAGATATTTTCTATCTATCTATCTATCTATCTATCTATCTTATACATATAGATAGTAGAGTAAATTATTAACTACTGCATTACTCATACAGCCGTAATATAGAAATACAGATTACTATAATACCGCAGAAATACAGCTGCATGATTATTACAGCTGAATGCAGCACCATCACGCTAATCTTGAGGTCCAGGTGACATAAAACCAACATATTTACATATTTTAGCCTGTTCAGCCTACAGCACTTTAGCTCCACCCATTCAGCCTACAGCACTTTAGCCCCACCCATTCAGCCTACAGCACTTTAGCTCCACCCATTCAGCCTACAGCACTTTAGCTCCACCCATTCAGCCTACAGCACTTTAGCCCCACCCATTCAGCCTACAGCACTTTAGCTCCACCCATTCAGCCTGCAGCACTTTAGCTCCACCCATTCAGCCTACAGCACTTTAGCTCCACCCATTCAGCCTACAGCACTTTAGCTCCACCCATTCAGCCTGCAGCACTTTAGCTCCACCCATTCAGCCTACAGCACTTTAGCTCCACCCATTCAGCCTACAGCACTTTAGCTCCACCCATTAGGCCTCAGTAGTCAGAGCTTATTTATGTATATCAGACAAAAGCACAGTAACAAAAACACGATTCTAGGCGGTGAGAAACAGGATGAAAATGGTCAAGTAATAATATTTATAATTATTAGGGGAGCTGAAAAAAGTAGGGTATGGGCCCTTTAAACCAAACGTTAGCTGGATAGATATTCTTAACCAGAGATATTTCTCCTTTTACAAATATATTTTAGCTCTTTTGAAAGCACATCCCCGCGACCCTCTCTCGGGCCCAAGCGGTTAAAGATGATGATGATGATGATGATGGAAGCACATCTATTTCTTATAGACAAAGGCGAGTTTGTGTGTGTGTGTGTGTGTGTGTGTGTGTGTGTGTGTGTTATAACAACAGAACTTACGCAGCAGAGAACGCAGCCTGGTTGGAGGATAGAAGCAGAAAAAAAGAAAAGAGGGAAAAAAAGAAAAAGCTAACTAGCCAATCAGAGCGCGGGGGGCGGGGCCTGTCGGAATACGGGTGTGGAAGAAAGGAGAAGGCAACGGTCCTCGTCGCTTCATCCGGTTACGCCCACAAAAACGGTCACACCAGCCAGCCGCCTTCAGACCGAGAGCCGGACACAGGGCTGCTGACCGCGAAGAGCGGGGCTGTGGGAGCGTGAGCGGGTCCAGTGACCGCTCGGGGGTCTGTGTTGAGCGCTTTCCCCCCGGCTGGCCCGTGTGTGGAGTCTTTCTTTCGTTTCGCGTGACACTAATAGCCAGTTAGCCTGCAGCGGTCGCGCTCGTGACTGCGTTTCCTGCTGATGGTGTGAGGTGCCGGGTTGTTTTCGGGCGCTGTTCAGTGCGGAGTGGGTCTGTTTATCTCTCTGTGCTGCCGTCCTGCTGTCTGAGCCATGGCCGAGGCCGAGCAGGTCGACGACGCCGAGCTGTCTCTCCGAGGAATAAACATGCTGCTCAACAACGGCTTCAAGGAGAGCGCCGAGCTTTTCCACAGATACAGGTGAGCGGGTGGGGTTGGGCTCTGGGTCCGAATGAGTGAACGCTCAGCTCGGTTCTGCACCGCAGGCCCTGTTTCATTAGTGTTATCTGTTATCTTTTCCTAGCTATTCAGCAGCGGTGGGGAGAGGAACTTAAAACTGCTCTATATAAGCTCTATATAAAACTAATCATGTTATCTCGCGTTAGCTAAATGGGGGGGGGGACGACCTCCAGTAGACCTAAAAGTAGCTGCCAGACCACCTTGATTTGGAGAAAACCCCTCCTAGAACTGCAGTGGAACTTTTTAAATACATCCACTAAAATGAATAGATACTCAAGGGGTCTCTCTGTTTGGCCCTTTGGCAGAACCCTTTAGAGAGGTTCCCCCAGGAACATTTTTTTTTAAAGGATGGTTCTCTGAGAACCCTAACAAACCTATAGCTGAAGGTATAGGTTTTATAAGGGTTCCTCTGGCTGCCACATTGGCAGAACCCTTTTTGAAAAGGACGATTCTCTGAGAACCTTAGCAGACCTATAGCTGAATGGCTGCTCAAGGGGTTCCTCTGATTGCTACATTGGCAGAACTATTTAGTGAGTCTCCAGGAACCCTTATGAAAAGAACGGTTATCAGAGGCTTGCCACATTGGTAGAAGAACCCTTTAGAGAGGTCCTAGGAAACCTTTTGAATAGAACGGTTCTCAGAGAAACTTCACTGTCCATCAGTTGAAGCATGGTGCTTGATGGAACCCAATAAGGTAGTTAAAGGTTCCTGCAAGCACTTCAAGGGTTCCTACAGCAACCCCATGGGAATGGGGAGGTTTTTTGTAGACACCCAAAATGCGCTTTTAAGTTCTCCAAGTGTTCTGTTGGATACTTGGTGCACCTTGAGTTTATATAGTGGAGATTTGTTAAGCTCCTCTTTTGGGATATTTTTATTTATTTATTTTTTTGTCTAAAATAAAAGGACAAAGCTCAAAAGAGAGAAGTGAGAGTGGTCCATCTGCTGATCCATCAGAACAGAATGAAGCTGAACAAAAAAAGGAAATAGGGACTCGATGTGAATGGAGCTGAGAATAAAAGAAGGTTTATCATAGATAAAGTCGAGGAGAAGTAACAGTAGGCCTGCTAGCTTCTGGAAATGCTCATAAAGGTACAAATCCATAAATGTGTTGACTTCAACTGAGTGAATGCAGCTGATTACTGCCAGTCTTGCAGCCAGTCATTGGAGTGTTGGGGCAGTTCTGTTAAAATAAGGTAGGTTGGTAGGCCAATGTTGCAAACTCTAATATATACCTGTACAGGTCGCTCTTGAATTCAGTCAGAGCGGCAGGCCCATAGTCATCACTAGAAAGTTAGAGTTTAGTCATCGTGGAATAAAACCAGCCTGTCTTGCTTTCAGACACAAATGACGGCACATGTAGCTTTACAGTCAGAGATGGGACCACAACAGTTGGCGGTGGTGTAACCTCAGACATCCTGCTGCCTGTGGGAGTTTTCATAAATCTCAGCCTCTAAAGTGCTCAAAACTGCACAAATTAGCGAAATATTTAGGAAAGAAAAGGGAGGTGTCGTTCGCTTCGGTCTGACTGAGAGTAGATAGTTGCTTGATCGTGGTGCAGCTATATTTAGTGGTGCTAAGTGTCCGTTCCCTCTGCTGGCAGCCCCAAGTCCCAGCATGAAGTGCTCTGCTTAGCGCAGTTAATGAGCTGTGTGACATTTAAATGCACAGCGCATGCTGGGACTCTCCAGCAGCTCTGTAGATCTGAGGAGCGTCATCTTCAAATGAGCTTTTCTAGGTGTAAGCAGCAAAAGCAGAGAGTACATCATGTTTGAGTGGGACTCTTTTGTATAAATTCACACTCTTTTTCCCTTTGATTCACATCTTTGTCCTAGTGGATGATATGGTAAGATTACAGCATCACGATAGGGCTGGGCAGGATGGCTATATGTAAGGTTATTGTGATAAATTAGGTCACAGTACAACACACTATGCTTTTCTGAATATACAGTGGATAGAATAGTACATGGAGACCTGTATGTGTCATGTGGGGCAGTCGTGGGCTGGAGGTTAGGGAACCAGCCTTGTGACCGGAAGGTCGCCGATTCGATCCCCAGAGCCGACAGCACATGACTGAGGTGTCCTTGAGCAAGACGCCTAACCCCCAACTGCTCCCCGGGCGCTGCGGATTGGGCTGCCCATCGCTCCGGGCAAGTGTGCTCACTGCCCCCTAATGTGTGTGTGTGCTCACTAGTGTGTATGTGGTGTTTCACTTCACGGATGGGTTAAATGCGGAGGTGGAATTCCCCCGTTGTGGGACTAATAAGGGTCACTTAATCTTAATTATAAAGGGAGCAAAAACAGTCCAGTTTAACTGGATTTAGTGCAAAACCATATGCTAAGGTCTGACTTGCTCGTTGTACTGTTTGAACGAGGTTCAGAGAAGCTCCAGTTCAGCCAGTTCATTTTATTGAGCAAGAATTACAGAGGAATTGAGCTGTTTAGTGATGAGGCAGTCATTTTTAAGCAGCTTGCGTCGTGAGTTAAAACCATGTTTGAGTTCATTTGAAGTGGGTACGCTTCTGAAAGAGGCTCTAGAGCAGTGAGAGTTGCTTATGAGAACGGTTTCTTATCACACTTGTGGGCCTCCCACAGCAGTACTTCCTTAAAATGTGCTCTCGGCAAGACACTTTTAATTTGTTTTTGTCTGCTTACGCAGCTGAAGAACATTTCAACGGCATACAGTTTATTGAATTTACTTCTCATGTTGTGCAGGGAGTGATCCACAGTCACAGTACATGGTTCATCACATCAGAACGCTGCTTAAGCAGCTTTGAGTTCATTCGCATTTCCCATTTTTAAGAGAAGGTTAAAGAGTCGATCTGTAAACACACTTTTGAGCCAAACCATTGGGCCTGTTTTATGTGAATAGATTTTAGCCTTGCGGGGGGGAAAGATGGATTGTTAAAGCATATTGTTGTTGATGTTAAGCTGGTTTGATTCATGTTAATGTACAGTAGACATTTAGACTGAATCATCATTTATTCATAGCACCCCTCTCGTTTGTGAAACTAGAAAGTGCTTGCTGACTAATATTGGTGTGTATCAGTCACCATTCTGCCCGCTGTTTGTTTTTTGTCTTCCAGGAATTACAGCCCTCTGATGAGTTTTGGTGCTAGCTTTGTCAGTTTTCTGGTAAGTAGTTTCTTATTGAGTAAACAAGTGAGTATAACGAGTATAAAGGAACTGTTTAAGAAAGCCCAAAAAATCTAGTCAAGACCTGTTCTAGAAGTCCTGATGTGACCCACAAAATACAGAAAGGTGTGTTTGCAGTGCAGTTTGACATGTTAATGATGGCATATTGTCATATTGCCCAACCTCGCTTTGGAAGAGAGTTCTGCTTTTGGATGCATTCAACTGCTGAACTCGACCTAGTGCAGAACACCCCATCAGTGGTGAATGTGCTCAAAACTAAGATTGAAGACAGATAATAAACCCGGTATAATTCCCCTAATACCTTAAAGCTTTGGTCACCAATCTTCCTCATTTATAGTTTCCAACTGCATCTAGCATTGCGTAACACTAATGCATCTGATTCAACCATTTAAAGACTCCTGAAGAAGCTTGTTAGTCCAGATGATGGTTAGACCTCGACTCTGCAGGTAGATCTGCAGGATTAGGGTGGGTGACCACCATCTTAAAGTGGTGAACTTAGCTATTAGCAGTTATAGTGTAACATTGAGGCACATGACCTTGTTGACATTATAAAAAACTCGTAAATGACTATTTGTACACCTTTCCAATATCTTGGATCAGTATCGTCAAGTGTGCTGCCCTGATTAATCAGCATTTAATTTTTTAATTTTTAAATTTAATTTAATTTATTCTCTTGTGTTTCTTACATTACATGCGGTACTATTCGAAAGTTTAAGACTACCTTTCGTTTATTTAAGCTTTTAGATTGGATAAAAAGTCCACGTCCATAAGAAAAAGGAAAGTTTAAGTAAGTGTGAAAACAGAATTTTCCGAAACGAGTTAAAAAATTATTAACAGATACAGGGAAAATGGGACTTCTAACAGCCGATCAAGACCTGGTAGACACCAAAACTGTCTACGTCAGATAAAAAAGTACTTACAGCTTTCGTCTTTGAGAGAGAGGAGAAAATCAAGCTGCTTCAGATCTGAAAACCTCCACAGGTGCGTCTGTCCATCCTTCCACTGTGAGAAGACGACTCAGTGCTATGGGTCTGAAAGGATGTGTCGCTGTCAAGAAGCTCTTACTGAGGAAAGGCAATAGACAAAAAAGAAGAAAATTTGTAAAATCAGCAACAGACTGACCACCCTGGAGTTCAGACCTCAACATCACTGGATTTTTTTTTTTTTGTATTATTTGGATCATGGGAAGCAGAAAGTCCAACCAAGTTCTAAGACTGAACTTTGGAGATGTGGAAAAATATGCCTGCAGATTTCTTTAAAAACTGAAAGCAAGTCTCCTGAAAAGAGTGGATGCTGTTATAAAGGTGTAAAAAGAGTGCACACACTAAATTGCTGAGGCTTCTGTGTAATTATGTTTTCTGTCTTTCCCTGACATTATGAAATTAATAACTTTTACTCATTGGCTGTTTTGACTGGAAATTAAATTAGGTTTTTGTTTAGTTTTGTTCAGTACTGTATAAGAATAATTCCAGGAAATTCCACACAGTGAGTTATATGGATTTTATCTTGAAGAAGGAAAAGTAGTACTGGTATCACACCTGTGAGCTGGAATCTGTATCGTGTGGGATTGGTACATTACAAAAGAATAATGCATATTAATATTAATATACAGTAGTGTGCTGAACAGGCTCGTTGAAGAATGTGAACCAAACCATTTTATGTACAGGATATTACAGAATGGAGCCAGATATCCAGTCGTACCCTCTTTTTAGTAGCACTACCCTTCTTCCTAATTGCTGCTTTTGAAAAAACTTGCTTAAAGGAGTTGGACGGATGTTACATCATCCAAACACTTGAAGCAGTGTTGAAATGTTTTCACAAAAATACCACGACTGCTTCTCGTGCTGTGAGAGATCACTCCATTTTCCCCATGCGCACAATGCATTTGTCAGCATTATCTTTTTTTCCACTCTGCAATTTTTTGTTCTGTTCCAGGCAGCACGGCTGAGTCAGATAATCAGTGCTCACAGAACTTTATGTGGATCTCGTGTGCTGGAGAGCTTGAATGGAGTAAAATTGTGTGCAGTCTATGAATTCCTAACAGGCTTGGAGTTGGAGATTTTACCTCTGAGAAATATTCCAATACAAATGTGGCGAAATGTGAGTGAATATAGGAGCTGGCAGTATGACAGTATATTGTGAATACTGTGGTCATTTGTTCTCAGCAAAGCGTATTGTTACACATCAGGGCTGTCCATAGTAATAACTGAGCAACTGCTGGTATCGCAGCAAATACAGATTTAGACAAGCTAAAGCATAGCAGCTCATTATAACATGATCTCTGTAAGGGTCACAGAGTCGCAGACGAGCGCAGATGAAAGACGAAAGTGATTTAATAAAGTTAAATCCCGAGTCGTCACAAAAGGGGCAAAACATGCACGTAATCCAAGTCCAGGCAAAGTTCAAAAAACACGAATCCAATAATACAGGCAAAGGTACACAAAGGGCGATGCAGAAGTCAGAAGTCAAACACGAATCACAAAGTCGAAAAACCATATATACCATCAAACAAAGAACGCTCAGTAAGTCTCCAAGAACAGTACTTCACAACAGACAAACTAAAAGCCCGGGCTTAAGTACTCTATGCTATGACTCACCTGATGAGCAAGACAGGTGAACCCAGTCAGTAATCGGGAGACTGAGATCTCTGATAGGAGCGTTGTGTGGTCTCCTGTGAGGGCTCTGTCACGTGATCCCCCAGAGTATTCTGGGAGATTGAGTCCACTTCCTCCAAAGGAGGTCCTGAATGTGTGACAATCTCATTTTTTCCAAGTCATTTGTTATTTTTTTTAATTTAAAATAGTTAATTTTTGCAAAAACAGTTATATGCATAGTCTGGTCAAATGACATGTTTTGTAGAATTTCTAAGTGAATGTAAGTGAGCACACTGACATACCATGAACCTCAAACGCTGTTGTTTCCTCCTTTAAATGTAAATCCCACTTTTGTGAAAGAGGGCAGTAGAACAGGCCAATTCCAAAATCCAGTTTTGACTCATTAGTATTTATGCCACAAAATTTACATACACCAGCTCACGTTCCTGCCTGGCAGGTATTTTGAAGAATGAAACCAGGACAACAGACCAACAGCAATGAAAATGGTGGACTATGTGCAGAAATGTACCGTTCCAGGCTGTGAAGGCAATGTCGGCGCATTTCATGCTCTTACAAAGAAACCGAGCTGTCAACAGGCATGGTTGATATTCATCTTTAAACAAGGCTGAATTTGGCTTCCTATCTGCTGACTGCTTAATCAAATGCTCCTTTCCTCCTTAAATGCTGCAGCTTGTACAAGCACCAGAATGTTCACTTCAGGCGGTTTCTCAACACCTGGACAATATCGAGCAGCTTCGGCCAGCGTTTGACACTGAAGGGAGGGGCAGTTCTAACTTTATTAGAATCACAACCCTAACAGCAGCATGTATCTAACCGTGCTGTGTGGTTTTGTGCACTGTTTCACGCTTAAAGCCAGATCAACTTAATTTAAAAGTTTTATATTGAGTTAACAACTGTTATTTACTTTGTGTTAGCTAGTATAGGTAATGTTAGCTATAAGCAAGCTTAAAATAAATAGCATAGCTAACTAAGTAGTATGACAACCTCATTTATTTACAGAGGTTCGTTTTTTTTTTCCCTGCATGTCTATTTTGACATGTTGCTTCTGTGTGAGCCATGGCAGTACTTTGCTGTAAACCAGCCAATCACAGCAGAGCTCATCAAATCATTCGTGAGCCAATGAAAAAAGGGAAGCAGTTGTTTCATTCTAGGGCTGTAAATGGGCTTGTAAAATCGCATCTGGGCATTTTTTGCCCCAACCAAAATCACATGCCTTCTATGTATTAGAAATTAATTTAAAATACCAACTATAAGCCTTCCAAGTGACTTTGTGTGTGTATGTGTTTTTTTTGTCCCAAACACACAGAACGCCATGATGACGTTTGAAGAAGAGAAGATGCAGGTGGCGTATGAGGACCTCCGGGCCACTGAGAGGCTGTGTGAATGTGACAGCACTGGTGTCATCGAGACCATCAAAAACAAGATCAGAAAGAGTGTGAGCCTTCCAGGACTTTTTATTTGTGTTCCTGTTTGCTGTATGTTTCAGTCCAGCAGCCCAGATAAGCTCCGCATTACACAGTACAAGTCTTCAGTTCTTGATTAAGATGAATCACTTTCCTAATAGCAGCAAGTGATGATTAATTTGGCAGATCAGGACCTGAAAACATTGAGTTATCCAACCTTTGTTTGGATAAAGGTTTTTTGTTTACTTGGCTGTAGTGAACAGCCAAATAAGGATATTTTGTCTAATATCTTTGCACTCTAAAAATTGCAACAGACAATTCACTTTTTTGGGTAAGCAAATAAAACCTGAGTATTTGCAGTAACCACTTCTTAGCTTCCAGCTGAGAGCATACATGGACTAGAGCCAGCATGAAGTTCATGCATTTGTAGTGATATCATTCATGTTTATTCAGTAGTTATTTATACCAGGTTATGCAACTGAAACAACTAAAATCCACATTAAAAAAAAGAAACAGCCCATTTACAAAAACATTCACAAGCACTGCCAAAAAAGGTTCTCTTTTGTTTACAGTTATAGTTTCTTATCCACTCTGGACTGTGCAATTTTAAAGCATATGTTAACCTTGTTTAGTGGCACCGAGTTGAAGAGTTTAGACTCCACAAGCCTTAATGTAGGTTTGTAATAGCAAAATAATCACTGTTTAATCTAGAGGGGATTTATAACATGGACGGCTTTGCTTTCTTACTAAGCGCTTGATATCATTAAAAGAAAACGCCATGCTGGAATAAACTGATATTTTACACGTCTGTAATACACAAACAGTGTTTATTTATGGAATTGCTGATTTTACCTGGCACAGAGCAGCGTTCATCCTCAGCTGTTAATCCCGCTGTGCTAAAGTTCCTCTTGCTACTGCTGCTACTGCAGAAATGTTTAACATTAGGTTGCGACTGATGCTCTATTAAACTTCATTCAGAAGCATGCTCACTCACCCTTTAAAGTCTGAATCTGTTCCAAATGCAGCCAGTCATATGCTGCATATGCTGCAAGGTTGAGCGCCCCTGGTCAGATGATACTGTGTGTTTTGTTGATTTTTCTAAAAATAAGTTAACACATCCTCTACAGAGAACACACCTCTGCAAACTTTAACGCACAATTACTGTTGTTTTTGCTAAAGTTTTAAACTAATGTTTAAATAAAAACTTATTTTCACAAATTTGATGAGGGCTGCCAAATATTTACATACAGGCACATTAGACATTTTCATTCATAGTTAACAAATCCAAGCTTGAATCAAGCCTGATGTTGTACGTTAGAAATTGGCCCAAACCTGGCCCAAAACCCAATATTTTGATGCCCCCATTATACTTTGATACCAGACCTTTGATCTGGTTCTAAAATGTGATTGGCTGAGCCATAGTCAAAGATGATCTCACAAAAATAAGACCCTTATTAGTCCCACAACGGGGAAATTTCACCTCCGCATTTAACCCATCCGTGAAGTGAAACACCACATACACTCTAGTGAGCACACACACGCTAGGGGGCAGTGAGCACACTTGCCCAGAGCGGTGGGCAGCCCAATCCGCAGCGCCCGGGGAGCAGTTGGGGGTTAGGTGCCTTGCTCTAGGACACCTCAGTCATGTGCTGTCGGCTCTGGGGATCGAACAGGCGACCTTCCGGTCACGAGGCTGGTTCCCTAACCTCCAGCCCACGACTGCCCCCAAATACTTGATATATGCACACAAACGACTGCAGACATGAACTGAGCCATCGGAATTATATACAAATGCATTAAAAACCACAATTCTGTTAATGGAATCATCTTTGACCATTATTTTGCTTGGTGACTGTAGCCTATTGTTGGCCCACTCCACTGCTTGGAGGAAGAACTGAAATTCTACAATAAGAAGTTATTAAAGAATATAAAATGATAAAAATACTTGTTGAACATGGTGTCTTTTCATTTTGTGTTGCAGTAGGTCATGTTGTGTTGCTGTAGGTCTTGTGTTTTAGTGATTTCATGGGGTTTGACTGCTTTAAAATGCTTAGTTATCTCATTTAGCTAAAGACCTTAAGCCAAAAGTCAAGACTATCCAGTAAAATCCCCTTTACCTCATCTCCTGTTTGCTGGCAGTCTCGAGTTGTGGTTTAGGTGTTTTTTTTTGTGAGCCCTCATATTTCTCTGTGTTCATATCTAGCAGGTGGATGGTCACAGATCAGAGGTGGCCATGATGGAGCGACTGCAGAGGCTGATCATAGTGGCAGACTGCCAAGTCTACCTGGCTGTTCTTTCCTTCGTCAGACAGGAGCTCTCAGGTTGGTTGTTGTTGATGACAGGAAGTGGCTGCATCTGACAAGCAACATCCCACATGCAGTGACGCCTAAGCACACATTCCAGTTTACATTTTCGGTCCAGTTTTTCAACATACCGTCTCGACCCATATGTCTGGTTTGATAGTCTCATGCTGTGTTTGCCAGTGAGACCTTTGATGTTGTCTTTACATTTTTAAATGTGAATCAACAATAGATTTCATCTACTGCTGTTATATATATATATATATATATATATATATATATATATATATATATATATATATATATATTTTTTTTTTTTTTTTTTATCTCGTCTTTTTTTTTTCTTTTTTTTTTTTTTAACCATGTTTTCTTTTTTTAAATAATATCAGTCTAGATTTGCGGCCTGACTTTCTGTAAGAACATTCTGCAACAGGCAAGGCAGAACTTTTTTTTCTAAACCGTAGTCATGATTGTTAAATAGGAAAAGCCTTGTCAGTCTTTCGCTAAACATAGACCTAAATGGAAAAAGACGTGTAGGCTGATAATAGTCTATAATAGTAATAATAAGGACGATGATAATAATAGGCTACAATAACAGCAGGCTAGACTTTAGCCTTTCAACGATGGTGTCATCGGTCACCATTAATATCCATCTATTGCAGTAGACAATCAAGTTGGACGATTTAAATGTCCGAAAACACACCGTCCTCGTTTTCTAGAACTACAGTGTAGATAATTTAATTCGGCCCATTATCGTGCTTGTTAAACTGATAAAGCTGTGCGGCAGCCTTCCACACACAGAATGCTTTCCATCACGAAACATGAACAGCTCCTCTAAATATATTTTACTTAGTAATCTGACCAGTTATTAAAACAAGACAATACACAGCTACAGTTACAGTAGCCCTTAGGCTGCTACACAGGGTTAAGCTTTAGCTGTTGTATTATGGAAATACGGACGTCGAACAGTTGGTAGTTGAAGTTGACAGACCTGTTCATATACAACACGGCTTTATCATTCAACGTCATCTCCCCGCACCCAGGCAGGAACGCCACCCTTGTTCTGATAACGCTGTCGCCGTGTCATCTGCATATGCATTGTTCTTGTATACAGCAGTTCTGCTGTGAGACACTTCTTGTTTTGCTCAACACCAACTCATGACTGCAGGATTATTTTTCATATAAATAAAAATAACAGAGGAATCTCATTGACGCTGTCTA
The DNA here is from genome assembly GCF_015220715.1 of Pygocentrus nattereri. Classification (NCBI taxonomy): domain Eukaryota; kingdom Metazoa; phylum Chordata; class Actinopteri; order Characiformes; family Serrasalmidae; genus Pygocentrus; species Pygocentrus nattereri. The sequence goes on from NC_051212.1 coordinate 12,666,944, forward strand.
AAGTGATGCTTTGGCCAGAGATCAGGTAGCCCCTTTACTCCACATGTAGGCAGTCAGCCAAGACACGTTTTGCGCCTGAAGTTTGCTTCTTTAGTTTTGAACTGGACTTATGAGGCTAATGTAGCTTAAGTAATGGGAGCTTATCGCTATTGTTGGAAGAAAACCTTGTATCTCCGAAATGGTAACTCTACAGGAGAAGGAAAAACATACTTTAGTTTTAGTGTAAGTCAGTGGAACCAGACTTTTTTCCACCTCATTCTGAGCTGTTTATTGGGTCCATTCTTCATGAAATTTACATGCAGTGTAAAGAGCAACAGGCATTTTCAAACTGTCAAAACTGTAAAAAAATGCAAAAATGGAGCTGCAAGGTTTTCTTCCAACAGCAGCGATATAACTCAGAAATTAGCGTGAAACTGTATGCATAAATCGTCATGCTCATCTCAAATCATCTGTTTTAAGTAGACTTGCTTAAGCGGTTTCTGACACTGTATGAGACTGTTATCCATAAAAAAGGACTGAAGCACATGGTGTAACAAAATAGTGGAAGCAGCCATCTGGAAACCTGAGTTTTCTTAGTACTTTTGTCCATTTTTATAAATAAGAGCATGCAGTGCAAGTATATGGGGATTTAGGGACACAAATTACACCAGTCTATATGTATTAGAGCTATTCATTTGTATTTAAGGAGACTGGATTTAAAAGATTATTTAATTTAGAATAGTTAACCAACCAAAAATATCCACTCTGTGCTGAGAAACTGAATAAAACAGACAGAGAAACATGGCGAATATGAGAATTTGTATTATTTGTCTGTCTTAAAAATGTATTGAAATGCATTGAATTTGGCTGTAAAAACTGCAGCAGGTTTATTACACAATACTGATTGTTAGCGGCAAGCTTCCATTACTTGTTAGCTGCATTAGGCTTGTAGCTCCGGTGCAAAACTAAAGAAGCGTAAATTTGTGGTAAGGTGGTATAAATTAGAATGTAATGTAAATTTAGATTTTTGGCTGAACAATTGCATTAAGATTGTCGTCTAGCTTCCAAGTTCAAATGGCAGAAAAACAACCAAAATGATTCTTTATAGAATCTGGTCATTATTCTTTCATATCCCCTTATAACAGTTTAATACCATTTGTCATTCTCTTTGTGCAGCATATATTAAGGCTGGTTGGATTCTTCGCAAAGCCTGGAAGATGTACAATAAATGCTACAATGACATCAGTCAGCTACAGGAAGCCTGCCAGAGGAGGTCCTCTGCACCTCAAGGGGTGCTGTCCTCCGATCAGGCCAAACCCAGTCAGAGTCCTCCACTACTGCCTGAACCCCAGGAGGAACACTCTACTGATCTGCCCAAAGACAACCAGAAATCTGCTCTACCTCCTGTAACAAAGGCTGCACAATCTAATAAACATCCTGACCACCAGGAGGCACACACCTCCAGTAAACCCAAACACAGCCAGAAGGCACCCCTGCGGTACGAGGCCGGCTTGACAGCAGAGTCTCTGAGCCGACTGAAGGGTTCGGTCAGCTTCGGATACGGCCTCTTCCACCTCTGCATCTCCATGGTGCCTCCTCACCTGCTCAAGATCATTAACCTGCTGGGCTTCCCTGGCGACCGGCAGCAGGGGCTAACGTCCCTCACGTATGCGAGCGAAAGTAAGGACATGAAGGCCCCTCTTGCTACGTGAGTAGGTGTAAAGATGAAGCTTCCCAAAGAACCACTTTCAAGTGGTTTTTGTAAAGGCTTTTAATGCAGGATGATTTAGGTGGGCATCGGTTCTGTAAATAAGCTTAAATTTCACATATTTGATGTAGAATTACAGTATTTATGTCCCACAGGAGTTGAAAGGAAAGCCAGAATTGTCCACAGTGGTGGTGGCCTCAGAAACTATATCACACAGAAAACTGTTATATTGTTATGAATGCGTTGCCTTATGGCTGTGACGTTGCTTTTTCTGTGGTTTTGAGGTGAAGTTTTGGCCTAAACTACATATTTTTAAACTAATTCATAATGGAGACGTAGGGGAGGCAAGTCCGGCCAAAAAGAAATGAATATTTAAATAATAAAATGAAATAGCTACATTTGCAGTTTCATTTTTCACACAAGCATGAGTAACTTGACAGAGATAAAAATGAATTTAAAACCGCTATTTGTCACTTCGTTTTAGTCGTTATTCTGGCTTTACATGGCCAAATCTAAAAAGAAAATCCAGGCTTCATTTTGGCTTTGGCTTCTATTCATGAAATGCAGAATATGTGTCAAAACTAAAATCAAAATGCAGTGTTTATGTTCTAATTCCTTTTTTTATAGCGATCGACTGCATGTCTGACAAAATGAAAATGTAAAATGGATAAATCAACAGCAAAGTGACGGTTTGTGATTCAGTTTTTGGCGTAGACGTGATTCAAGTGTCAGAAGGAAAGGCTAATGCAAATGAATAAACAACTTAAACGAAAAAAACACCGTCATGTCTCAGATTTGGTGAAACTGAACATCAGACCAAATGCCGTCAGACCAGCCGACCTCGGAAAAAACAGTGAAAATATACTGGCATTTACATTGAGATACACAATAGTTTTGTACGTTATACGAACCAGTATATGCATGACCAGGCTTGCATTTGTTCAAAGCCAAAAGCTTGTATTTTCTTTTCTCGATTAGCTTTTTCATTTTAGATTTGGCCATGTAATACCAGAATCACGACTAAAATGAAATGACACATACTTTTTAAAAATTTATTTTTATTTTTATTTTAAGTTATTCTTGCTTATGTGAAAAATTAAACCGCAAGTGTAGGTATTTCATTTCATTTTCAATTTTGGCAGGATATTTGTGCAGATGGTTGGAAAAAGAAACTAAATGAAAAACTAAAAGAAAATTCTGAAATTATCCTGAGTATATTCAATAAATCTAATATTTCTCCTGTTGAGATTGTTGTAAACTTAAGACTATCTACCTTATTTCTTCTTATTTCAAATTTAGAGGCCGACAGAGAAGAGTTTGGAATATTTGACATTTCATCTTTTTGTGTGACTTGAGTTTGTCCTGTTTAGTCATATCATTTGTTGCAAGGGGTGGAGTTTCGAGTTGCTTTTGCATCTGTGTTTCAGACTTGCCCTCTTGTGGTACCACACGGTAGTACAGCCCTTCTTTGCACTGGACGGCTCAGAGACGGAGGCGGGGCTTCTGGCTGCCAAAGCCATTCTTCAGAAGAAAGAAGCGGAATACCCAGACTCCTCCCTCTTCATATTCTTCAAAGGCAGAGTGCTGCGGCTGGAGGTGAGGTCAATTTCACTTCAAAGTGGGCTGATAACGGCAAGTTCCTCCAAATTCATGCGTTCATGCACATTGTTCTGTGTGTCACACTGATCACAGACCTTTGTGACTCAGATGAGCATCTGTAAAAACCATTGAAAATCTAAGTCCAGGTCATTTTGTGAATACAGGCTGTTGTGTGTCCACTTCTGTAAAGGTTTTGAATGTTTGAATGATCTTTCTAGCATTACTGCGTATAATTTTATGTTATTTGAATGATTTGTGCCTGAAGTCAGGCTTAAAACTCGCTGTTATCTGAGCATTTGCGTAAAGAATCAAGGAGATTTAGTGCTGCTTCCTTGTAAAGCGATGCCAACTTGTTATCTAATCAAAAACAGTTCCTCAAAGAGGAACAACAAAGAGGCCGGAAGGAAGAAAGGAAGTGGGGAAAAAAGAGCACACTAGAGCCAACTTGGGAAACAGAGCAGTCAAACAAGCTTTGTTAGAGAGGATGGTGACTTAATGTGGGGGGAAAAAGCTTAAAAAGCAAAGTACAACATTTATTAGGTTAGAGCAGTGTGGGAGACTACAAGAGAGAGGGAATCTCATTCTGGTACTTACTTAGTCAAACATAAGTGAACCATTATAAACATCTAAAACTAAATCCTTACTTTTTCTCTTTTATACTTTAAGAAGGAGCTTTGAAGAATGTAAGGAAAAAGATTGATTACGAGATTAACTGGAAAGAAAATATTTCATTTTCACAGTGGAAAAAAAGTTTATTTGCAAGATGTCCTGAACACATTTGACTGTTAGTGGACACTGCAGGAACCACTAAGACTGCGTGGCCAAAAAAAAAAAAAAAGCATGAATTGGAAATTGTAGCTCATTTTCCTTCAGGGACCTATTTTTGAGTAAAACACAGTATCAGGGAGGATTTTTGAGCTAGCTGAGTGTTTTCTTGCACTGATAGATGAGGATGGAATTCTAAATTAATGTTTAATATTAAAAAGTCACCACACTTCATGCAAAGACTACAGAAAACTGGACTGTTGTGTTTTGAATTATTTGACATGAATAATTGTGCATAATATGACATGAAGTCACAAGGCAAAAGGGACAATTTTGATTACCCATTGATCTGTGTGAATATCTTTATTTGAATATGAACAATAATTGCCTAATGGTATAAAAAGTTTTATAAAAATGAAAGACTTTCTTTTGTCCTTCTGTCAGGAGGCAGAGTAACCTGATAATTCTACATACTAGTGTTTCAGCTGCTTGCCTCCCATAGACCCTTTCTGCGGGCCCTCTAGTGCCTGTTCTGCCAGCAGAATGGAAATTGAATATTTTTGATTAATATACTCAAATAAAATAGTTTCCTGTAGCTGTTATCAGATTAACTTGTACACACTGTTGTCTCTCTATTTGTGAAATGTTCTGACACTGCGTTGAGCTGCTAGTGAGCAATGATGGGCGAAAGGGGAAGACTTTGCTGTGAAAACAATGCACAGCGCTCCACAAAGACGACCGTGCTGAGAAAAACGGACGGGACAACTGCAGCTTTCTTCAGAACAAGAAAGTGTTTACAAAAAATCAGTTCACTTCCAGTTCTGTAAAACATCTACATTGGCATCAACATTATTGAAGAAAAAGTCCACAGTTTTGTGGGACGTCCAGAACAGGCGGAAAGATGTGGCGTACCTGTTTTCTTTTTGCAGGTCTTCTGCTCTGTGCCTTGGTGCCCATGTCATCATGTTAGCCTTGTGGTCACTTCTGCGTCTTCGTTGTCTGATCAGTTTTTCTGTATTTTTTTTTTTCTTGTCCTGTGTACCTGTGTGATGACATCAGTGCCAAATCAGCAGTGCCTTAACGTCCTTCAACAGTGCTTTGGAACTGGCTACAGGCCAGAGGGAGATCCAGCATATTTGTCTCTATGAGATTGGTAGGTTGCCCTTTACCATTGCTGCTTGTAGACCCTGTGATTTTGCAGCTGTGAAGTGGATTACTTAAAGAGGTTACTTCTCTCAGATTCACTGGACTGAACACAGGGAGTGATATTAATTCAGGTAGCAGCTCTAGTGAGTGTTTCTGTGTTTAGATGTAATGTAGTACATGTGATACCCTAATTACACTAATATTTATTTGTTTTATATAATTGTTTTATAATGTTTTATTTATTTATTAAATTTTTTTCGGAATGATTGGATTATCACTTGAACCTATGAAGGTTTGTTAGTAAAATGTAAGAAAGAGCCTCTTTGAAGTGAAGATTGTGATGGTGCTGATGTTTGTCAGGTTGGTGCAGTATGATCGAGTTGAGCTTTACCGATGCATTCAAAGCGTTTGATCGTCTGAGGACGGAGTCCCGTTGGTCCCAGTGTTACTACGCCTACCTCACTGGAGGTAAAAATATGACATTGTCTGAAATGCATCACTATTTATTTATTGTTCAGTGTTAGTATTACTATATAGATGTGGAACTGTTTATTGAATAGTGGCAAAAACTAGAGTTTCACAATATCCCTTTTTCTTTTTCTTGTCAAGTGAAATTATCTCGAATGTAGTCAATAAGTCTAATATTTCTCCTGTTGAGATTGTTAAGCTTAGTTTAAGATTATCTGCCCTTGTCTAGACATTTTTACATTTCTAAGTAATTTTATTAAGTAAAATTCTCACTCTCTTGACAGATAAGTTAGCTTGTTTTAAGAAATGTGCTTAAAACCAGCAAGAGTATCTGCCAGTATAATTTTGCTTAATAAAATTGCTTAAAATAAATTAAGTTTCTAAAAATAAGCTTGATAATCTTAAGTGCACTATCATCTCTAAAGGGGAATTTTTAAGGGAGATTTAAGATCGTTTCACTTGACAAGATGCCATTTTTTAAAGTGTTTACAATACAGATCTTATTGCTCAAGCTGAGTGTCTAACAGTAAGCTATCACACTCAAACTACTCAGACATTGTATTGCTCCATAGGACCTACATGTTTCAGTTAAATGTTATACAGTTTTTTGTTTTTAGGCCTCGTTCTCAGCTATACTTTCTTATTACAATGAAGTCTCTTAGAAGAATTCGGCTACACGCAGCACACTGTAGGATTGGCACTAATGTCTTGAACTAACTGGCCATGTTTCCTCATCTTTGTGGTTCAGTGTGTCAGGGAGCAGCGGGTGATCTGGACAGAGCATGCTCTGTGCTTAAAGATGCTGCTCGCCTCTTCAGGAGGAAGCACAACCAGATTGAGCAGTTTTCCATGAGGAAGGTAAGACCTAATAACAACTGAGAAACAATCGCAGCAAACACTGTGTGTACATGAATTAAGGATATTTCACAAAGGACACTTTAAGTAACCAGTTACCGTATCCATCTGTAAATTTGAAAATCCATCTTGAATCAGCGGAGACAACTTTAAAATGGCATGTGCAGCACTGTTAAACTGCTTTTAACGTCCAAACTGGAACACATGTGATGCTTGTAACTGAGAATAAAAATCAGGCAACTGTACTCAGGAACATTTACAGAGAAAAATGACAATAACCAAATTTACATTCTTTCCAGTGTGATTTATTTATTTATTCAGGAAGGTGAAAATGCAGCAGTATTTTGGTTGCATCCTGTTCAGTTTTTTGAGAACCTTCACAGGTGACATAAACCCACTCCACCAGTCACTGCTTTTACTTTCCAAAATGGAAACTAGCCTGCGCAGAGACACCCTTTGGTTTTTGTGAAGAGAAGAGTATATCTTTTCACTTGAAGACATTCTTCCATTTATTTATTTTTTTCCACAGCACAAACAACATGGCAAAATCACATTGTGTGCAGTGCACATAGTTTCGGCAACAATTGTGACTATAATATATCATTATTTTCTTAAAACAGTGTGGTTTTCCTGTTTGCCTTGTTTAAAGATATATCTTTCAGTTTTGTTTTAATTTGTCTTTACTTAGTTATAGGACAAGTAATCCGAAAGGCATCAGATTATGCTGCTTTAATGTAGTAATCCTTTGGATTAGGTTCCAGATTACATATTTCAACAAGTTATCAATAATCTGTACTGAAATACATTTTGAAGTAACCCTCTTAACCCTGTGTATGTGTTAACAGGCGGAGGATTTAAGAAAGCTCCCGCCTACAAGAGAGCGGTGCACTATGGCAGCCATCGAGGTGCTCTACCTTTGGAAAGCTCTGCCCAACAGCTCTACATCCAAACTGCAGCTCATGATTGAAGGTAAAATATCATAGTCATGTGTTTTTTTTTTTTGTTTTTTTTTTAATCTTGGATCATAAACATGCTGCTAGAAATCTGCCAAGCATTATTTAGGTCCAGCCCTAATTTAACACATGTGGCTGTAACATCCAAATGCTTCTGAAGATCTTGAGTAGCTGGTTTTTAGGTGGGCATCCATGGTTTGAGTGCGTTTAGGGTTAGTTAAAATGCTCAGAATGCATACACAATTAGATTGTGAATAACCTGACCTGATCTAAACAGCCGTAAACCACTTTTTACACTCCGAATGCTGAAAATATTAACCAGGTTGGTAATCGTTTTGGTGCTCTTGTGCTGCATTTAATTATAGCCTCCGCTAAGAACTATAGATAGAAGAGGAAACTCTGCTTCTCTTTAAATGCTGCTTTGCTGCTATTTTAACAACCTTAAGTTAAAAATATACGCAGAAACTGTGTGAAGAAATGGTTAAATGGGTTTCGTGAGATATAGACAAACTGTATTTCATCAATGTTTTTCTATGTGTCAGTTTTACAGCAGATGGAGGACTCTTCGTGTTCTGGTCTGAATTACCTCCTGCTGGGCGCCGTGCACAAATGCCTGGGCAACAGCCCAAACGCAGTGCAGGTAAACAGCATTGTTGCTGTACAGCATTCATACACAGTAATGTGTGATAATAAACATGACATTAATACAAACCAAATTCCAAAAAAAGTTGGGCCAGCAAATCAAAACAGAAAGCAATGATTTGCAAATCCTTTTCGACGTGTATTCAGTTGACACCAGTACAAAAACACAAAACGTAACGTTTCAACTAATTACGCTTTATCGTTTATATGTCACTGCTGTCGGAAGAAGACCTCTCAGGTCCATTGTTGTTTGTTTTCCAGTTTTACACATAATTTGAAAGTGCCTGTTGTTCTTTACTTTGCGTGTAAATTTCGTGATGAGTGGACCACAAGAAACAGTGGTTGGTGTAGTGTAGTGGGTAACCCATCTACCTTCTATGCCGAGACTGGGGTTCAATCCCCCACCTGGGTAAGCACACTACACTACACCAATAGTGTACACCTTGGGCAAGACTCCTAACACCACCTTCGCCTACCTGTGTAAAAATGCTTAAATTGTAAGCCGCTGTGGATAAGAGCGTCTGCCAAATGCCATAAATGTACATGTAAACGGTCCAAAATACTTAGAAATAATCCTGGTTCCATTGACTTCCATTAAAAGTAAAGCATGCCTGCAGCATGTTCCAAGAAAATTAAGACAGGAGCGTGTTTTACATGCCTTTTCCTTCTAACACCGTTCAGTTTGGGAATAAGAACTGTTGTTATAGTTGTAAAAAGTAGAATGTTTCACCATTCTTGCTTGACATAACACTTCAGCTGCTCAACAGTTGGGGTCCCCAGTGTTGGATATTGCGCTGTAAGTCAGCAGCGTTTCTGGATATTGTTAATATATGGCCCCTGCTTTGGCTCAATTTGCATCTGTAGATGCAATGATAATTTTGTTTACTGACAAGGGTATTGCCTAGCCCATGTGGTTATATTCATTACAGAAGCATGTTGGTTTTTAATGCAGTGCCTGCTGAGGGATCGAAGGTCAGCTCTTTTACACACACAGATTTCTCTGGATTCCCTGAAACTTTTAGTAAAGTTAGGGACTGTAGGTGATAGAAATCCTTTTATACTGCTTTTTAGTATTTTGTTCAGATACATGAAAGCAGTGAAGAACAGAGCTTTTTTCCTCCACGGTCCTCAATGGTCTTTTCCTCACACTCACAAAACTTAAAAAGGGAAGGATTGCGATAAGTTGAAGCAGTCATGTTACAACATGAACCAACCATGTAACCTCACTCACAGTGCAGGGAGTGGATAGTTTCCAAACGTGCAGAGAACCCGATTTCAGAAGGACCAAAAACTGGTTCTCGGGTCCTCCCCGGGCTCGAAAACTGCGTTCACACTTGACTAAATGTATTAAACACACAGAGCAAGAGGATTTGGGTCTGGGAAAACAAAGTTCTCGTGTGAAAATGCCCTTAAACTACTGGATTATTCACTTGCACAGTTTTTTTCTTTTTCTTTTCTTCGCAAAGTGGTGACCAAGCCTTTCATGAATGCTCCCTTTATACCCAAACATGGTAGCATCACATGTTTACCTATGGAAAGTACCAAAAAGGTGGTTTTGTTCATTCCACAAGCTTCTTAGTCTTCCAGTACCCCATCTCAACTTTTTTGAAATGTGCTGCAGGCATCAAATCTGGAGTTATATTTACTAAAATCAGCAACCGATAAGAGAAAATCTTAAATATCTTCGTCTTTGTGCTGTTTTCAAATAAACACCTGTTAGATAATATTAAAAACACTGCTTTCTGTCTTTATTTGCTGGAGGGGATATGTGTTGGGTGGGATGTTTTGGGGATGACTGTGATCCAATCTTGAAACAAATCTATCCTGAAATAACACTTCACATTCACATTGTGTGGTGATGTGATGTTAGCTGTGTATTTCTTCTATGGATAAGTAGAGCGTTACATTAGTTTCAGCATGATGGTCTACTTCTAGATGAGTAAGTGAAGTGCTTCAGTTTAAAATAGCTCATTTTACACTTTTCCAAATAGCTGTTAAAAGCACTTATTGAACTGTTTGTCTATATCAGTGGAACTATCTAAACGTAAAGTGGCCTTCTACCAAGTTGTATTAGATGAGCATGCATGCATACAGTACTAATATAATTGTGTTTGAACTCTGCAGTGCTTTCAGGTGGCTTTGAGAGATGAGCAGGGGCGTCTAAATAACTCTTATGTGCAGCCTTATTCTCTGTATGAGCTGGGATGCATATTTCTGGAAAGCCCGGAGGTAAGTTTATGTGCAAGCAACTGTGTTTTGACAGTATACAAATGCTAATGCATTGTTTTAGTTTTATTAATACTATTGCTCTCATAAAGCTATTATTAACAATAATTGCCTTGTCTTTTTTTGTTTTTATTAACTATTCTTTAACCATGTCTTCAAAATCATTTAACCTTTTGCTCAAGTTTTGCAAGGGAAGGCGCTCCATGTGTGGAGGGCTGCAGCATGTTTATAGAGCACAATTAAAATATCAAAAAAAGTGGATGTGGACTACATGTTAAAAGAAAATGCTCTCGAAGATTGTGAGATAAATATCATCATCATCATCATCATCATCATCATCATCATCATCATCATCATCGTTAACCGCTTAGTCCAGATAGGGTCATAGTAGCAGTTGGGAGAGCAGAGAATCCTAGATGACCCTGTCCCCCACAACTTCCTCCATCTCATTCCCAGGGACCCCAAGCTGCTCCCAGCCCACCCCGGGATCTTGTCCTGGTAGGCCGTGCCTGGTACACCCCCACAGGGAGGCGTCCAGGGGGCATCCAGATCAGATGCCTAAACCACCTCAGCTGGCTCCTCTCAATGCGGAGGAGTAGCAGCTCTACTCCGAGCTCCTCCTGGATGGCCGAGCTCCTCACCCTACCAAATAGTGTAGCGTGCCACCCTGCGAAGAAAGCTCATTTCCGCCGCTTGTATTCGTGATCTCATTCTTTCAGTCATTACCCACAGCTCATGACAATAGGTGAGGGTCGGTTGTAGACCGACCGGTAAACGAGAGCTTTGCCTTATGGCTCAGCTCTCTCTTCACCACTACAGTCCGCTACAGTGACCACATTAACGTGCCAGCCTGCGGCCGATCTCACGATCCCTCTTCCTGTCACTTGTGAACAAGACCCCAAGATAGTTAAACTCCTCCACCTGGGGCAAGTTCTTTCCTCTTACCTGGAGTGGGCATGCCATCTTTTTTACGGGCTAAGACCATGGACTCAGACTTGGAGGTGCTGATCTGTATACCAACTGCTTCACACTCAGCTGCAAACTGCTCCAGCAAGCACTGGAGGCATCCATGTGATTCAGCAAAAAGAATAACATCATCTGCAAGTAGCAGAGACGCCACCCTCTGGCCTCCACACATAATGCCCTCCTGACCCGGGCTACGCCTTGACACTCATAGGGCAAAACCCCGGCCGAGTCCAACGCTAACACTGAAAGAGTCTGACTTAATGCAGAGCATATGAACACAGCTCCCACTCCTCCCACAAGATATCTCGGGGAATACGGTCGTAAGCTTTCTCTAAGTCCACAAAACACAGGTAGACTAGGTTGCCAAACTCCCATGCCCCCTCAACAATCTGTGAGAGGGTGAAAAGCTGGTCCGTTGTTCCACGGCCGGGACAGAATCCGCAATGTTCCTCCTCAATCTGAGGTTCAACTATCGGTCGAAGTCTCTTCAGCACCAGAGATAAATATGATTTCTTTAATGCATTTTAAACCTGCAGACAGTGTGTTTTCTAACGTTTAAATCATCCAAGGTGATTGGCAGTTGCGATTCATGGACTCAGTGATTCGTGATACTATTATTAATTGGCTCAAGCTCAACTACATCAAATTCTGAACCCGTCCTTGCCACTGAGTATGCAGCAGTGATGGCAAAACAACTGAACAAAAACTGTATTTGATCTGAAATAAACAGAATACAATTTAGTGAAAAAGATGGGCTGTGAAATGCTTCACAGACAGATGGGAACCAAAACACATTCAAGTTAAACTGGCACATATTTAAAAAAAGTGAGCTGAACCTGATATTGTATCAGTTAATGGCTCCATCTGTAACAGAAAAGGTTACCACTGTTTTGGCAGAAGGATTAGTCCATATTAAAGCACCTTTGATACAATGTTGGGCTTCTTTACTTTGTTTTTATTTGTTTTACCGAACTGTTTTATAAACTCAATAGACAACTTAAGGGCTTGTGTTATTGCAGATATCATAGCTTTGATGACCTACTGTATTCACTTTCAGCTCTCCCATTTGTGTTGTTACTTAACCTACTGGTGGGCCCAAAGTTAAGTACATCCTTCAGTACCATTTTAGAATAAGTTTACCCTTATAAAGCATTTAAGCATGATTTAATATTAGTTTTTAATGGTTATGAGTTAGGCCATAAACACTTTAAATACCATTAATAAGCAGTTATAACACGTTAATAAATGTGATAGAGAATACAAGATCAGTAAACGTCAGGTTTAACATTATAAATGAATATGGGTTAACCATAAAGCAAACAGGTTACTGTTGTCCTTTTTATGTTTTAACTGCTCATTAATGATTTTAAGGTCTGTAGGGCCTAATTAATAATCATTAATAAACTCATTTTCAACCATTCATGAACACTTTATAAGGGTAATCTTGTTTTAAGTGGTACCCACACTATAATGTAAGAATAGCTTAGACAGTTTGAATTGAAATCCCTGTAGTTCCTGAATAATAAGCCTTAGTATGTAGTCAGCCTGAGACTTTAAGTGGTTATGGATATATTTTTTTAATGTTTATGAGTCTGTGTATGATGTATACTGTGCACCAGAACTGATTTAGCTACTGAGCAGTGCTGTTTTTTTTGTTTCTTCTTCTTTTTAGTCTACAGCCAAAGGAAGAGCTCTTCTACTTCAAGCAAAGGTTGAGTGTCAGGTTGTTTGTTGTGTCCCTGCTGAATGCAATCCTTTGTTCAGTATGTGTTACCCCCCCCCCCCCACCCCACCCCACCCCATACCACCCCACCCCATACCACCCCACCCCATACCAATCATGTACAAACTTTTGAAAGCTTGGGGTCACTTCACCTGCCTAAATAGTGATTTGACAGTTTTCTTGTCCATTTTTTAAAAGCACATACTGAAACTCTTTTGACTCAAAGATGGTTTAATCATCTAAAAGATTTGATTGATGATGAGTGCTGACATGACAATAAGGGGATAACAATGGAAAGGCAGGGGGCTTTAGTAGTGTTTCAGTATTTTATTGTAATGTTCATTTTACATTTGCTGGTTTCTCATATATAGTGTAAAGTATGTTGAAAAAACTCTTAATATACTAAACTTTAATAGCTTTGGTCCATTTGATCCCTCTGGTTATTTAAAACAAAACTGAAAAGAAGTGGTTACAAAGTTTCAGTATGACAGTGATGGGGAGGTCAGGTCTGACTGTGTTTAAACACATGGATTTAGTTTGTGTTGTTACTTTACAAAGTGAGAACATCTGTGTGCTGTCTTGTTCTGCAGGAGGACTTTTCTGCGTATGACTTTGAGAACAGGCTACACGTGCGAATCCACACAGCATTAGCCTCACTGAAAGAGGAAGCATCCCAATAACTAGACTTTTCAAGACTCCATTCCTCTCCCCTTCCAGAAGCAAGAGCAATATGTTCTTGTGTAATAAAAGATTGACCGTTTGAGCGGCTCTCGTCTTGAACAAGGGGAAAGAAACAGAACGTCGAACATCTGTAAATGACTGAAGACCCGTGGGACAGCGTTGGCTGCACTGCACTGGAAGAACTAATATTGAACATGACGCAGCGGTGTCCAAAAAATGAAACGAACATCCCCTTTAAACAGCGACAGAGGCGATGGATGGAACTGCCACCATAGAATGAAATGAGGAGTCAATAAAAACTTTAATGAGATTCATCCAGTCAAGACAGCTTCTCACCAAATGCCCTTTAACCCTTAGAAGTTGCGGTTATCGCTGGCGATAACAAGAGCATATTATAATTTGATATGAATTATTTCTGACTCGTAGCTCTTTGAAACAAAAGAAGACATTTTTGTCAAAAGTGCAGTTTCCAGGCTACTTTTGTGTTTATAAGATTTCATTGTAGTATTGTAGTACAATGGACATGTAATTACTTATAAGGCTAACTACATGATTAATTATGTACATACATTTTAATAGTACAGGAAAACAACTTTAACTTGACTTCTAAGGGTTAAAGCTGTCTGACTTTTCTGGACCCACACACAGCCCTTCAGTCCCTCCTCATGAAAAATACAGTAAGACACCCTTAGTTCTAATCAACGGAACCATTTGCGTTCTCTCCTCCATTGTGAACTTTGCATTTAATGGAGTCATAAGTCACCTGTTGGACGTATTTTTCCACTCTGGACATCCACCTTGAATGTGGTCAGGTTTAATGGCAGCTCTGCCCTTTTTCTAGTCTTTGTATAAATACCAGAGAGTAAGTAGCTCTCCTCTAAAGGAGCCTCTGTTACACTGGTGATGATTTTACACAAAAGCAAAGTATGGCATTAATCGTCAAGAATGAATATGGTTTAGTTGTTTGGACTGTATTGTATTAGTCTAGATGCACAGTTAGACACTTACAGTGTAGACGATGACGAAGTTGAAAGCAGTTCAGTAATAATTTTGTCTTTCACAAATGAACTATTTTACTTTAGATGGATACAATAACAGCATTTTTAAATGATTGTATCTTTAGTATCTTAAGTTCCTGCAGAATTTGAGAAGGATAGTGCAGGTGCATCCAAGCTGTTCTCAATTCTAATAGTTCGAGAACTGAATTGTCTGCTGCTGTTCTGGGTTACGGCCATCTAACTGGCTTAGATGTCTAAAAATTGTCATGTGATTGTTGACATTACTGTCCAACAGGAATACGTTACTCACTTGCCGCACTGGCGTCCTCTAAGAACAGCAGACTGAAAGCAGACCGCATGTTCACCCTCAGTTTTCCTTATTGATAGCTGAAGACATGCGCTGAAAAAACTAAAAAGTTTGAGAAAACTCAAAATGCAACATCGTGCATTAAGATTTTTTGATTTTTGTTTTCTCAACGGCTTCCGTTAGGCTGGCCGTAAAATAGGAATTGTTCGGAAAAAAAAGCAGAGCCTATATTATAGCATTTGCCAGACACTGGCTTCCAGTCTTAGAGAGGTAAGCTATCGTAGCACTAGGAGTCTTGGTCACAGATGCTTATTAGTACAGCATGGTGTGCTTATCTGGGAGAGGTATGAAACCCCAGTGTGCTGGGTGGAGTGTAGCGGTATTACCTGCTGTGTTACACAAACTGCAGTCAGTGTTTGGAATAGTGTAGTGGATAACACTGCTACCCTCCACCTAGCAGACTGATGCGTGATTCTTGGCCTGAGACAGAACCAAGGGTCCCTGAATAAGACTCTTAATGCATGTTAGCTACCTCTGTAACATGGTTAGACTGTAAGTCTGATGATGGACGATGGTGTCTTCCAACAGATGTTAATGTAATGTTTCCCCTTTTTAAAAATATATGTTATTTACAGTCTAATGCTGAATGAACATACTGAAGTTAAACAGAATAACCTTAGTAAGAGTGAAGACCACGCAATCTGCTGATGAGAAAATCTTCTGTCTGGGCCGTGGTTAAAATGACTTGAAATTCATTGCCAAAATACTGAATTACAGTGTTTTACAGATAATCAGATAAGTTGATTAACATGGAGGGTGTGGCTTTAAGACACTAGCTACAGCACTGTCAGTGGATGCAGTTTGCTTAAAGATGTTTCTGATTTTCTGATTTAATGAATGAGGCTCAACAGTAGGTGTTGAATGTAATTTATGTTGTAGATCTAACTCTTGACCTCAACTTTTGAAATGTAAACAGTTGAACACTGTGTGGCCTCTGTTCTTGACCCATCAGTAAAGATCTTTTAGAATGGAGAACTTATTATAACCCTGTCAACTATTTTGTTCTTGAAAGTGCAAAGGAAAGAGTTCAGTACTGATTCAGTACTGGCACCAGGATCCGTGTCCAGCTCTGCATACTAGACTTTAAAAATGAAAAATCAGATTTAAGGCGACAATCAGTTTTGAGTGCAGGATCTTTCCGAATATATTTCCTACTGCTCTGGATTGCTAGCTAACAAGCTTGAAGGCCTGCATTGCAAAACATTATGGACCACTTTCAAGAATAGCCTGTTATTTCATGACAGTGTATGATGTATCAATGTGATGGTATCAGTGCTATACGTAAAAAAGTCCCATATAGGATCATTTTATCCTTCAATGTTTGTTGTTGTTTTTTTTTTTTACATGGTGAAATGGTTCTTCAGATCGATGGAGAATGTATGTGTGATATAAAGTGTTATACGTGGTTCTATGTGGAACAATAAATGTTAGAAGGGTATTGCTACAATGCGAAGCTTGAGACAATAGAAGAACCCTGTTTGGTGCTACGTAGAACCATATACAAAACAGATTCTTCATCAGTCTGAAGATTTTCACCACACAAAGAACCATTTAAGCATAAAAACGATTCTATATGGGGCTTGTGGTTCTAAATAGAACCAATGCCTTTATTAAAGGACTCTTGAGGAACCATTTTTTAAAAATTATGCTTAATGCCACTTTTATTAAAGAACTAAAGCTGTTTGTCTTTTTTAAAATGTAATGATATCCAAGAATGTTAGCATTTTGGGATGAATCTCAATTTAGTTTTCGAGAATAAATTGATGTTGGCACATTGACGAGCTGTCCAGAGCAGAATGATTCAGACTAAGAAAACTTCAAGAAACTTCAGGCCTGTGCTGTAGTGGGTGGCCTGCATCTGCAGCTGCTCACTAAACTAACATTAGGTTAGCCAGCGGACTACAGATCCAAACAGAACAGCCTAAGTTCAGCCTTCCGGACCCTCTAACTCGACGGCACTCCCTCAGAGTTGTGTCATTATCGTCTAAACTCGGGGTGCTTTAGTTACCCACAGTCAATCTTGCCCTGTGGTGAAAAGGGTTGTTATCATGCTAGCTAAGCGAATGCTATCCAGCTAATCTCAGCTAGCTAGCAGCATTGTTTAACATTCACCAGTTTTAGCCAGAGGGCTTGACATTTATTGAAATTGAACTGAATGGTGCGACATAAACGCTTTAACATTGCTTACGTCACCTTTACGCATCCATTTGTAATACGAGGGCGCTATTTGCCCAACCTTAATTCACATCAGTTGCTCAGTCACATGATCTCATGATGTCACGATGCATTTTTTACACCCCTTGTCACTGAATTTTGAAAAAAAAAAGGTTATTTTAATGATATACATAAATAAATTTTACAACATTATAAAAATGGTCCATGATCTTACCTTACAAGTCTTTGCACAAAATATAATACAGCTTACAGAAATGTAATTCAATTGGTAAACATAATGGTCAAAGGCACTACTTTGATATACAGTACATCAGGACACAGATTTACAGTCATTCACCTGTGTTAACATGAAGAGCCCTACTTTAAATATTTGCAAACGGGCTAATGAATCAATATATTACAATCCAGTAATATTTTCTTCAGTAAAATGTGTAAATCCACCTGCATTAGAACGTGAACGTCTATCTTCCTCATAAGAGAAAAGCCATGAGTTTGCTTGGACCCCTTTGAACTGCACAGTTCATTCAGGTACAGGAATATTCCAACATTTAAAGAACACAAGCTCTATCTGCTGCTTCTGTAGCACATGTGATGGCATATTATTACCACAGGCAGTAATGTTGACACATTCCCCTGTACTAAATACACTTATAATAGACAGGTGCTGAAGCATTTTGACAAATTATCTGTTCTTTTCTAAGTGAGGGGAAATTATTATCGCTTGCCGCAGATGCAGCAGGTAGAAAAACATTTAATATTCCTTTAAACAGCTGCACAGACTTCTGTTCAGGGCTAGAACTGGTAAACACTGACCCATAACTACCATCAGTGGTAGATTTTGATAGATTCTACACTCTTATGGCCTTCTTACTGGAGACTTCGCACTGGGGCTGTGCTGAGGTGGCCTCAAGTTAACTGGACATTCTCTGAGGTTTACAGCACCAAATACCCCAGAAAGCTTCTCAAAGACCACCACGTTCCTGTTGATCACAAGGTTTTGGAGACAGCCAACATAGGATTCAGTGACTGGGAGAGAGAATTTGAGATGATCTGTAAAACAGAAGAAAAGACGACTTTCAACTGATACTTAAAATCCAATCCAAGTTGATCAGCCAACACGTTTGTCTGAAGTTGGCTTCTTTAACAGAGCTAACGTAATAGTTTTCGGCTGAAGAAATGGACAAAACAATCATTGCATAGCTAAAAGTAGTAGTAATAGTCTATAGTTATAGTAATAGTTGAAGCCTGCATTTTGGGTTTTTGAGTCCATTTTTATCGAGTATGAAAAACCATAAAAGCAAGTCTATTTGTGACTACTTAACATCTCAACGTGCTTTAATGTTTTTAATGTGCTACTTGGTATTGTTGAAACATTTTAGCTGTTATTTCAAGAATATAACAATAATGATAAAGAATACAATGATATAATGTTCTTTTATCCTAAAATTAGGTTGCAGATAAAGATATGAAATGTAGCTAAAATAAAAGGCCAAAGTTTGTTTAGTATGACATGAGGACAAAAGTCATACTTTAAATTTCACCCACTGCAAAAACAGGCATTCAATATCGCAAACACAGCTTGTACAGTCTCCATAGAAAAGCACTGGCCAATAGAATGGGATGCTCTGGAGCAGCCGTGAATGAGCCTGAGACCATCATGCCCACACAGTGTCAGGTATAAAGACCCCCAGCACTGGGCTCTGGAGCAGTGGAACCGCATTCTCTGAAGCAATGAAGCTCCATCAAATACCTCACAAATGTACAGCCCTGCTGGTGACATCCCGTTTAAATGAAAACAATGTGTGGCCACAACATAAGGTGTGGGAATGAGATAATTAAGTTGTGGCCATGACTTAGTAAGGCGTGGGAATGAGATGATTAAGCCTTTTCCACAGTTTAATAAGGCATGATCTCATTCCCATGCCTTACTAAGTTGTGGCCTCAACTTAATTATCTCGTTCCCGCAACTTACTAAGTCATGGCCACACATTAGCATCTCATTCCCACATGTCAATGTTACCTGCAGGGCTCTGAACTGATGCTCTTGTGACTGAATGCAATCAAATCCTCACATAGATGTTCCAACATCTAATGTAAAGCCATATCTGAAGTTACTGCAGGAAAGGGGATCAAACACTTCAACTTTTGGATATATATGATCTAGAGATACTTCAGAAGAGCAGAACCCGGGATAAACGTTAGTGTTCTGTGTATGATACTGTACCTGGAACTCCGCCTACATAAACAGGGTGTGTGTCCTGGGTGGGGGACGAGAAGCTCGGGCCTATGGTGTAATTGCCCTCTGTGTCTACATGCATCTCCACCACGTTGTTGCGCTGGATAACTGACGCAGAGGAAGAACGATCAAACCCAACATCTTCACACTGAGTACAACCAAGCAAAGTCTCGACGATGCCATGTAAGAAAGCTATGCATGAGCTGCATTGTGCGTTTTGTTACTTCAAGAAAAGATCCGTCTGGAGATGAAGCAAAGTGTACCTGCTATCCTGTGGAACACCCCGTCACACAGCGACTGTTTCGGCTGCACAACTACACTGAATTCACCCCCTCCGCTGTTCACCTGTGCCACCACCTGGAGATGCAGCAGACCAAAGATTAGCTCTGTTTACTCAGCTCCAAACTTCTCTCTCCTTTATCATTTAATATTATCACTTAATTTCATCTTTTCGTAACATGCGACTACTGATTTGTATCAAAACAAAAGAAATCCTACCTTTGTAAATAAAAGCATGGACACTGTTAAATGCCCCTGTGCTACACACAATTTCATCACTTTAAACCAATCAGAACAAATACTACATGTAGTTGTTCAACATGAATCACTCAACTATCCTTTCTATCCTATCAGCCCTCAAAGAAGCTCAAGTGTATATAGTAAACGTTGTAATGGTCAAAGAAAGTGACCCAGAGTGATACGAATCCATCAGTTTCACGTGTTAGTATGAAGTGAATCAACTCTTACAAACGTATCGATGATGTGAACATACACTGTTAGAAATAAAGTTTCTGTGGGACGTTTTTCATTCATATAGGAACAAACAGTGTAAATGTTCCCTCAAAGGTACAGCAGTGGTTTTAAGTCCAATTGTGCACCATAGATACGTTTTTCCAGATGAGAAGTAGATATTTGTATCTTTACATAACCTAATGTTTTAAAACAGAACAATAAAATAAAAGCCTGGAGATGGGGTTCAATCCCCACCTGGGTAAACACCCTACACTATACCAATAATACCTTGGGCAAGACTCCTAACACCACCTTGGCCCCCCCAGTGTAAAATGATCAAGTTGTAAGTCGCTCTGGATAAGAGCGTCAGCAAAATGCCATAAATGAGACGGGGTGTGTGGAGTCAGTACAATTTAGAAACTATCGTTTTAATGGATTATGGTACAATTATGTTCCCAGACTAAAGGTACTGAGATGTCTCCTGGAACGTACCACCCCAGGGACAGTTTAGGACCTTTATTTGCACGTCATAAAAAATAAATGCCATTTCTATAATTATCAGAGCTGTTTTGGTGAGACCATTTGTCATTGAAATGAAGTCAGCCAAACCCACTACCAGCTTCACTGAGGACTGAATACCCTCACCTCTTCTCTCCTCATGAACACAGTGAGGTGGTTTTGGTTTCCCACGTGCAGCAGGAGGGCGCTCTGCTTACTGGGCCGCAACTCAAACACCAGCTCAAAGCTCTGACCCACGACAAACGACTCATCTGGACAGAGATTCAGAGGACCAACGTTACAAAAAATCTAAGACTATGAGTCAAGACCAACTCAGATTTTTCAGGGGGTATTAAAATAGAAGATCTTTGTATGTTTACACACTAACACTGACTACACAAACTTTTTAAAATTACTAACACAATCATTAGTTAGTTAAAGAAATCTAGCTGTGTTCTGTCCAAAAACACTTAAAGCAATCTTTGTGGTTTTACTACTAAGCTGTTAGAGTTAACCTTACTATACATACATTCATTTATATATGTGTATATATACACACACACACACACACACACACACACACACACACACACACATATATATATATATATATATATATATATATACATACACACACACACACACACACACACACACACACACACACACACACACACACACATATATATATATATATATATATATATATATATATACACACACTTGGCACTGCTGAAGGCTTGATGCCAAGTTACACATAGTTTAGGATGCCAAATTTGATCTATTATAAGATTGGTATAATACTATTATAAATAGACGTTACTTACTATGGACAGAATTGCTACAATGCTGTTATAAACAGAATTTTACCCATTATAAACAGCTGTTATAGCAGCATTTAAAAATATATATTTTTCACCTATGATGAATAGTACTCAAGTACCAGTATAATAAACAGGAAAATGACCTATTATTCATGGTATCGCTGTAACAGAATTATAAACAGAATAATTTTGCTTATGATAAATAGTCCTGTTATAACAGCATTATAAACAGAAGAATTTCACCTTTTAGATGTGTATAACAGGATTAAAGGGAATAATGTCACGTCTAATAAATAATGCTGTAATTATAGTATTAAACGTACCTAAAGAATACCTTCACCTATATACATGCTAATGTTATAAGAACAGTACATTATGATAGTTTTATTGTAATAGTTTTAGGTCTATTATAGATAGAATCATTTCATCTATTGGAAGTAGCTCGTCCAGCACTTACCAACAATAACATAAGCTCCATGTCCTGAGAAGTAGGCCCCACTCTCTGTCTGACCCTCAAAACACGGACCCACACCACGATTCACCGCTGCCGCCGCCATCAGTGAGCCATTCATTTTAAAACTGCGAATACAGCCAATCACTCCATGCTCAGGCAGCCTCTTCCCCTGGAAATGAGTTCGAGTCATTAATCTGAGCTGCTTGCGTCTCCTTAGAAGTATCACACACTGCTGATGGAATGTGCTGATCTGTTCAATCGTAGATTTGTGCTGTACAGCTGATCTGATACAAACTTTACACAGTTTAATATGAGCACTTGTTTTTTCCACTGCAGTCAGCTTTTCTGATCAGCTTCTTGAATCACTAACGCAGAAATGTGAGTCGGTGTGGAATTACCTTCAGAACCTTGTGTGTGGACGGTGGAGGAGTGCCCAGGTAAATGGCTGAGCTCAGCTGGATTGAAGAACCCTCTCTAGGATTCAGTTCGCCATCCTTCGCCCTCAGACCGTCAATCACCAGGCGGAACTTGCGCTTCTCCAGGCTCAGAGTTACCTACAGAGCAAAGCAGACCATGAGGAACCATCGATTTCAGCACGGTTTTATTTAGACATGCATAGCCTAATCTGACTGATATATCCTTGCCTCAGATTGTCTTGGTCACAGACAGAGTAGCAGTGCAAATTCCAGGTCATTTGACCTCTCAATTCCAAGTTAGGTAGACATATACAGTGATCCCAAAATACTTAAATATATATCAGGTTTATTGTACTAGGATGCAAAATGCTCCAACTGAGAAGCAGCTATTTTACACAGACCATTCAAAGACTATTTTTTATTCCTTTTATTCCTATTATTTTTATTATAGATTGCCTTTGCAATCTAGTTGGCTTTCCTCTCCAGACTTTCTCCACATTAAGTACCAATATTTCATGATGTGACCTAAAGAATTTCATTAAAGTGTACCAGTGGTCAACTTGTCCAAATACTTTTGGGGCCGTGGCACAAAGTAAGAAAAATAGAAACAGCTTAAAAAGTTAAAGCAGCAAAAAAGGACAGTACAGTCGAGTATATACATTATGAGATTTTAAAATGAACAGGACTTAAAAGACATTGAACAAAATATAAATCTTTTTAACATTTGTCACATTCTTCATAACTTTCATATTTCATAAGCTGCCTTCAGAAGGTGGGTGGGATATGAGGCTGTAACTGTCTTCTTTCCAGTCAAATAGATGGTGATGTAACTTTAAACCCTTATAATAAAAGAAGCTGAACTCAGTTTTTTTTCTACTGAAATTCGACCCATTTTTCCACAAATCTGGGCTATAAACTATAAACAGATGGCGTCTCGTCAGTGATCTGCTCTGTAAAAATAATTTTTTATAAAATAATACAAAGAGCGTCTGAGATTTTTGGCTTTCAGCAGTGAATTGTAAGCATATAGCGATATGTGTAGATCATAAAACACATGTTCTGTTAATCTGAGGTGCAGTTACTGAATAATTTTCCTTAAGATTTGGTCATGAAAATTCAGACTGACCCTGGTCAATAAAGATATAAATAACACGCAAACTGATCTACACTAACCGTGTGCCACTTTCCATCGTTGTACTTATCCCTGTTTAAGATCTCTCGCTGACTTCCAATAGAAAAGCGAATTCTTCCCTTGGAAACGTAAAGAGCCACGTGGTAGTTGTCCTGCTCAGCTGGAATGTAGAACAGCAGCCCCTCTGCTGACCTTGTCTTAATGTCTAAAGAGAAATAGGGCCTGTGGAGCAAACCATTAGAGCAGTCCATTAGGGCCTGTGGAGCAAACCATTAGAGCAGTCCATTAGGGGTTGTGCAGCTTAAGCAGGTTTCTGGTGTTAATGCTGAGTTGCTAGATGGCTGCTACGGCACTTTAGGATGTTGCTAAGCAGTTCATATGATTTTCCAGGTGGTTGCTAAGGTGTTGCTATGTGGTTGTTGAAGGACTGAAAGTGGTTGCTAGGTTGTTGCTAGTGTTTGCTAGGCCAAGCAGTTGCTATGTTATCCTGGGCGGTTACAAAGGTGTTGCTAGCTGGTTCATATGTTACTCTAGGTGGTTGATAGGGTGTCGTTAGGTGGCTGCTATGACATCCCAAGCAGTTGCTATGTTATCCTGAGTCATTGCTAAGGTGTTGCTAGGCATTTCATATGTTACTCCAGGTGGTTGCTAGGGTGTTGTTAGGTGGTTGCTATGACATCCTAAGCAGTTGCTATGTTGTCCCGGGTGGTTGCTAAGTTGTTGCTAGGCGGATCATATGTTACTGCAGGTGGTTGTTAGGGTGTTGTTAGGTGGTTACTATGAAATCCCAAGCGGTTGATACAGTGTTGTTAGCTTTCTTGTGTCATGGTGATGTTTTTGTGCATTCTGCAATTCATTCCAGTGGTTACTAAGCCATGTGTCCAGTCAAAAAGCTTTACTCAAGCACATCTCTCACAATGAACTGAACATTCTGGAGTCGGTTTGATATCTTGAAAACTGCAAGACAAGTTAGTCGGCAAAAAATCCAGCAGAATAAAAGAACAAAGAGGAACATAAATCGATTGACAATAGTGTTGGGAGCTGCGCAGTCACTAATAAGAGGGTCTTGACCAGTTACTGATTTTTATGCAGACATTTGCAGATCAATGACATACAAGCTAAGAAACAAGGCACTGGACATCATCTGTATCATTTAAGCCTGTTTAAGGGAAATCAGACAGTGGACTCACATGTTGGTGAGAGTTGTGGAGGCGACGGCGTAGCTCAGACTGCTGGAGGCCCCTGCCAGGTGAAAGGAATGTGGGATAGGAGTGGGAGTGAAACAGTTGGAGCCTTCGTCCCCTTTCGCATCTTCTCTGCCATCCTACACAAAAACATACACAAGTGAACTGCGGGGTCATTCAGATGCTACATGCAACTCTCTGAAGGGCACCATTGCCTCCTTTGACCCTGTTGCGAAAGATTCAGTTCAGTTCAATTCTGATTGATCTGTATAGCACTTTTACAGACACACAGCAGCTTTACAGACATCCAGTGATACGTTTACTGAGGCTTACATTACTGGAAACCCATCTATCATTTAGTGCATAAAAACTTTCTTCCTTTCTGAGCGGTGGAACTGTCAGAGAACCAGAGGAGCACTGTGTGTTTCTGATGCTCTGTTTGAAGGGAAACGTCACCAATTTTTCCAAATTTCTACACAGTTAAACCTTTGACATTTAAACAAAGCAACATCACAACATCCAGCCATTTCATCTACTATTCAAAACCAGCGGTAACCTTATACGTGTCTTCTGAGTTTTTGTATGTAAATTGTTTGGTAACAAAAAGTGCAGCTGTCCTGTCATTTATCTGTCTTTTCTTAAACCTAACTTGCCTGGCACTGCTGTGGATTGAAGTCCACATTTCAAAAATACACAGTAGTGATCAGACAATGCAACATCCTTAATAGAGGCTAAAATGTCAAGACCCTTTGAGATAACCACATCCAAAGTGTGACCATGGCAATGTGTGCTTCCAGTCACATGCTGAGAAGGTTCAAAAGATTCAAGTACATCATAGAGTTCTTTGGCGTAATTATCCTTGGGATTATCAATATGAATGTTAAAATCACCAGCAATAACAAAATGATCAAATTCAGTAGAAATAAAAGATAACATATCTGTGAAGTCATCAATAAAATTAGCATTGTTCCTTGGAGGTCTGTAGACAGTTACTAATAATATTCTTTGTGCCCCCTTTAAAATCGCACCTAAATATTCAAAAGATGTGAAATCACCAAGTGGTAACTGCTTGCATTGGAAAGTATCATTAAACAGCATTGCTACACCTCCACCTTTCTTGCCGGTGCGTGAAACATTTAAAAAGTTAAAGTTTGGTGGAGCCGTCTCAGTTAACACAATATCAGCACTATATGAGTTTAATGTCTCTGTTAAAAGCATGAAATCAAGCCTGTGAGTTGTAATTAAATCATTAATTACATAAGACTTGTTTGTAAGAGATCTGATATTCAGTAGAGCTAACTTAATAACCTGTGCACTTTGTTTCAAAGACTGTGAGTTACCTCCAACATACTGCAGGTTGGATGTATTCACAGTATCTGACCTAAACTCCTTGTTCTTTCTGCTTCTTATAAGAACTGGGTTGGGAGAGATAATTGGGACACAGGGTCCATGCTTGTTTTGAAAACATGTACCGCTGATATCATCACTGTAGCAGCACGGACCCAAAAGATGTCAATTTCCTGGATTACATGGGGTGGCCTGTTCCTTTACGGTGGTGGAGGGTGGGTGGAGCTCCTGCTGGTGATGAGCTTGCGAGCGGAGCTGTCTATCTGACTTACATTGAAAGTGAAGCATTTTTTTTCATTTTTTCCTAAAGTTACTATTTTGGAGATACAAGGTATGTAGCTGCTGTCAGAACAAAACTACAAAATCTCCATTTTTGTAGTTTTTTTTTTTTAGTTTTTACCATAAGTCAAAAACATCTGTTACCCTTTAAATTGTGTTAAAATTTCATAGCAAATGAAACAAAAGAAATGGCTGAAAATTACTTATACCATTGACTTACATTAAAAGTAAAATATGTTTTTTTTCTATTTTGGAGACACAAGGTTTTGTTCTGAAAGCAACGATATATATTAATAAATTTCACCCAATATTTAAAAAAAAAAACACACTGCCAACAATGTTTGTGATGGCTCCAGAAATAACTCTTAGACTGGCACAGAGCCTTTTCATCATGTGAAACCTTTAAAGGGTTTCTCACACATTTATTTGGTTCACTAACCAATGAAAGTGGTTCTTCTATGGCACTGCTCAAAGAACCCTCTGGGCCCCATTATTATAGATATATTATAGACATTATTATAGAACTGTATCTGATAAATGCACCAAATTGACTTCATTCCAATGTGTATCATTTCCACATGGGTCAACTATATGACGTCGTCACTGGTATCTCCATGGTGAAGTGTTTATAAAGGCCAATTTAAAGGAATACTTCAGTATTCACACCGGCTGTGCCATTGATTTACATGGACAATAATTGTGACAGAATTTCCTGAACTGAGAAATCTTATCACTCATAATAGACGTCACTGGGCAGTTACTGAAGTCTGTCAGTAAATGTTTGAAACGACTACGACTGGGACTATATAACATGATTTATGTAGGATCATTACTCTCTAATAGTACAGAGTGACACAGGCATCAGAAAATGTTCTACCAAAGCTGTGCTGATGAAGGTTTTTACAGCTTTCAATCACTGGAGCAACACAAAGGGCAGCGTTTGTAAGGCTACACTCTGAAAAAGGATGGTCCTTCAAGGGTTCTTTAGTAAAGACAAGTGGTCCTGTATAGAACTAGGCATGCTCAAACAACCATTTGCATGATAAAAGTATTCTTTGGGTGGTGAAATGTTCTTAAGATTGGTGGAAGAACATGGAACCATTTTCAAAGAGGTTCTACGTAGAACTATATACAACATTCTCCATCAATCTGAGGAACCATTTCACCATGCAGAAAATGGTTCTTCAAGTGTGCATGATTTTATACAGATCCACTGTTTTCACCCTTGAAGAACCGCTTTTAGAGTGTACATGATTCCTACATGAAGCCTTTCAGGACAATGACTTATGACTGACAAACCTATAAGAACAATCATAAACCCTTATTGCACAGATTCTACAGTGTCACTGACAGAGTTATGTGTTAAGACAATGCAAACCCAAAGGTTTTCTGGTATCCATGGTGATCGGATGGCAGATTTGCATAAAAGTTCACTTGACTTCTATCATAAAGGCATTTGGAGCTAAAAGCTTTTCTAAGTAAAAGAAAACGTGACATAATGTTTGTGGTTATCGACTGAATGCTAGAATATTCTTTTAATGTTTTCCTCTTCACTCAGCACGGCTCTCCTGTACATAGAGTCATATACAAAAGTTTGGGCACTACTGGTCAAATAAGCCTACATGCTGTGCTGATTTCCTGAGTGAACACATCCTCTACAGAGAACAGTGAAACATGTCATTTGACTGAGGGGTGTTCAAATGTTTGCATATGACTTTTGCATATGACTTTAGCATTTGCATGTACTTTCTGTGAAAGGCATGTTTATAATCCCTGCTTTTAATAATATAACTTTTTTAATTTTGCATTTATGTATATGTTATACTGCTCTTATATGATTCCAGTACTCTAAAACCTTATTGGCTGCTAATAATTTATAGGACGTAGTGAGGAACCAAGCTGTGGGTGACTCCATAACAACTGAAAAAGCTGTACACCACTGAAGGTGTTAGAAATATTCTAGCACAAAACTGTGCAACTGGACAGTAATAAAGTAATAATGCAATTAATATTCAGATATTGGTCAAATTGAAGGTGACAAGAAGCTGTAAATACATACAGCTAACAAAACCTTTTGAATATAAGATGTAACATCTTTAAATCTATATTCCATTATCATGATCATTTTGATTAATATGGTGTTATTCCAGAGCAGTAATGTACTGCTATTACTACAGCAATGTCTTTAGAAAACTGGGGCCATGATAAATACGTTGCTCCTTAATTCAGGAGACTAGCGAATAACACACATGCTGTATATATGACATGAATGAGTCTCTGGACGGAACGCAAATATTTTTAGTTTTACTAAGACTGTATTTGTCCCTTGTTTTCATAAAATGCAGCCTAGATCTTGTATTTGCACAGCATGAACACTCCTTGCTTCTGTTTGCGCGCTGAACATTTATATGTGATTTATAGATGTAATCACAGATTACGTTTTCCCCCTGGAGGAGGTAAAGATACAGTGCTGTGCGACTATTTCTAGTCAAGTAAAACTGACCATTGATCTCAGATGTCCAGATGTTTTGCTGCTTGTTTTTTGTGCTATTTTCTCAGTGAGGCTTCTTGTCAGCTACACATCCTTTCTGACATATAGTGCCAAGTTGTCTTCTCACAGTAAAAGGATGGACAGGAACTCCTGTGGAAATTTTCAGATTTGAAGATGAAATGTTTAAGTGATGTTTATCGGATAGGGACAGTATTGGTGGTCTACCAAGTCTTGCACAGTTGTTAGAGAGCTGCATTTTCTTTAGATCTTTCTTGAACTTTTTAATACTAATTTATTCACTTACAACCCCAATTCCAATGAAGTTGGGACGTTGTGTAAAACATAAATAAAAACAGACTACGATGATTTGCAAACCCTTTTCAATCTATATTCAACTGAAGACACTACAAAGACAAAATATTTAATGTTCAAACGGATAAACTTTATTGTTTTTTGCAAATATTCACTCATTTTGAATTTGATGCCTGCAACATGTTCCAAAGAAGTTGGGACAGGGGCGTGTTTACCACTGTGTTACATCACCTTTCCTTTTAACAACACTCAGTAAGCGTTTGGGAACTGAGGACATTAATTGTTGAAGCTTTGTAGGTGGAATTCTTTCCCATTCGTGCTTGATATACAACTTCAGTTGCTGAACAGTCCGGGGGCTCCGTTGTCGTATTTTGAGCTTCATAATGCGCCACACATTTTCAATGGGAGACGGTCTGGACTGCAGGCAGGCCAGTCTAGTACCCGCACTCTTTTACTACGAAGCCACGCTGTTGTAACACGTGCAGAATGTGGCTTGGCATTGTCTTGCTGAAATAAGCAGGACGTCCCTGAAAAAGACGTTGCTTGGATGGCAGCAGATGTTGCTCCAAAACCTGTATGTACCTTTCAGCATTAATGGGGCCTTCACAGATGTGCAAGTTACCCCAGCCATGGGCACTAACACACCCCCAGACCATCAGAGATGCTGGCTTTTGAACTTTGCTCTGATAACAATCCGGACAGTCCTTTTCCTCTTTGGCCCGGGAGGACACGACGTCCATGATTTCCAAAACCAATTTGAAATGTGGACTCGACAGACCGCAGGACACTTTTCCACTCTGCGTCAGTCCATCTCAGATGAGCTCGGGCCCAGAGAATCACATCCTTGCTTGTGAACGACTGAGCCTTTCAGGGATGCTGCCTTTATACCCAATCATGACTCTCACCTGTTTCCAATTATTCTGTTCACCTGTGGAATGTTCCACACAGGTGTTTTTTGAGCATTCCTCAACTTTCCCAGTGTTTTGTTGCCCCTGTCCCAACTTCATTGGAACATGTTGCAGGCATCAAATTCAAAATGAGTGAATATTTGCAAAAAACAATAAAGTTTATCCGGTTGAACATTAAATATCTTGACTTTGTAGTGTATTCAATTGAAAATAGGTTAAAAAAGGATTTGAAAATCATCGTATTCTGTTTTTATTTATGTTTTACACAACGTCCCAACTTCATTGGAATTGGGGTTGTATTTCCCCTTTCTTATACAAGTGATCTCCTCAAAATATCTCTCAAGCCATTTTATATGCTCATGGGAAAATGCAGTAATTATATACAGTTGTGGTCTGAAGTTTACACTTGTCATGGACCTGTATGTCATGACAATATTGCATTTTCAGTGATTTCTTTGAATTTGGCATTATTTTTGTATTTGAGAAGGTTTTGTCAAAATTATACATGCAGGGTCAAAAATACACTATATTTCCAAAAGTCGCCTGTCTTTTTGCTCGTGTGCCTTCAAATGCATATGAACTGGAGTGACATCCTATTCTTAATACACAGGGTTTAATATGATGTCGGCCCACCCTTTGCAGCTATGACAGCTTCAACTCTTCTGGGAAGGAGTGTGTTTATGGGAATTTTTGACCGTTCTTCCAGAAGTGCATTTGTGAGGTCAGACACTGATGTTGGACGAGAAGGCCTGTTTCAGTCTCCGCTCTAATTCATCCCAAAGGCGTTCTATCGGGTTGAGGTCAGGACTCTGTGCAGGCCAGTCAAGTTCTTCCACACCAAACTCACTCATCCATGTCTTTATGGACCTGCTTTGCGCACTGGTGCGCAGTCATGTTGGAACAGGAAGGGGCCGTCCCCAAACTGTTCCCACAAAGTTGAGAGTATGAAATTGTCCAAAATCTCTTGGTCTGCTGAAGCATTAAGAGTTCCTGTTGCTGGAACTAAGGGGCCGAGCCCAACTCCTGAAAAACAACCCCACACCATAATCCTCCCTACACCAAACTTTACACTTGGCACCATGCAGTCAGACAATTACTGTTCTCCCGGCAATCATCAAAACCTGACTCGATGATTATAGATTTACAGGCAAGACTCTTGGAACCATTTCCGAACAACTATTCCAAGGCCATCCTTTCAAACAACTGTAAGTTATTGGGAGTTGTAGCCATTTTGACAATGTCTGGAAGAATATTCAAACTGTTACCCTCAGCTAAGAGGAAATTGGTTCGGATGGTCAGGAAGAACCCAAAAACCAACAAGGTTTGGGCCTGCCATGAACTGGAAGCTGCTGTAATACCAGTGTCACTGTGTACAGTAATGCAAGATTTATATCTCCATGGACTAAGAGGTTCCTGTTCCAAAATTGACACCTTCAAGCTCAACTTAAATATGCAGCTGACCAAATGGACAAAGAAAAAGCCTACTGGAGGAATGTTTCATGATCAGAAGAGGCAAAATTTGAATTGTTTGGTGATAATGACAAGAGGCATGTTTGAAGCTGAGGCATTCTACCCAAAGAACACTGTACCAACTGTTAAGCATGGTGGTGGGAGCATCATGCTCTGGAGTGTTTTCCTGCCAGTGGAAGAGAGTGGAATAATGCAGAAGAAGGACTACCTCTGAATTCTTTAGCATAACCTCAAACCATCAGCTAGATTATTGAAACTTGTTGAAACATTAAAATTGTGTCCAAGACAATGAGCCCAAACACACATCAAAGCTGCTTCCCAAAGTCTTGTCTTTGGCCCTAGATTTTTATGGCTACCAAAAGTGGCTGATTGGTGTACAACTTGCTAAGTAACATTCAACAAAATGTTAGGTGTGCTATATGTATATTTTTACCCTGTATGTATAATTTTGACCCTGTGTTGATTTCAGAAAACCCCACCAAAAATTAAAACTTCAAATTCATTAGTTTTTTTTATTTTTATTAAAGATGTAAGAAATCACTGAAAGCTCAATATTGTCATGACTTTCATGTCCATGATGAATGTATGTGAATGTCTGACCACAACTGTATTACATTACACTTGGTGTTGGAGGATCCTGTGTAATAAGCCAAACCACCATGATCACTCATGGATGAAGTAAACAGTGTGAAGGTCTGGGATATAGTAGACGGTAAGTGAACAGTCGGTTCTCACAGCTAACGGGGGAGAAATAGGTAAGCGTGAAGACCTGAGTGACTTTGAAGGTCAAACGGTCATGCCCAGATGACTAGACCAGAGCATCTCCAAAATGGCAGGGCTTGTGAGGTGCTCACAGTCAACAGTGTCGAGTATCTACAGACCCGAGGAGGGACGAAGCAAAACCAGGGACGGTGTTGGTAATCAAGGCTCATCATTGCATGAGAGCTGAAATGATGAAAGATCTACTGTGACACAAGTCACAGAAATGTTTAACTATGGTTACGGAGGAATGGGTCACTTCACGCAGTGCATCACACTCTGCTGTGTATGGGGCTGCATAGCTTCAGACTGGACAAAGTACCCATGCTAAGTCCTGTCCAACTCTGAAAGCACCTGCAACAGGTGCAAGAGAATCAGCACTGGACCTTGGTGCAATGGAAGGTTACTAGGTCTAATGAGTCCCATTTTCCGGGGACCGTACTGTACACTATTTACTTAGAGATGTGAAGGCATCAGGATGTACTGTGTGAAGAAGACAAGCTTTGCTGGTAAGCCCCGACTCCAGCCATTTGTGTGGACTCAATTTGACACAAGCCTTCTTTCTCAACATCGATATGCACCAGGTATACCTCTCATGGCAGCGGCCTCTTTCAGCAGGATAATGTGTTCTGCTACACATCAGAAATTATTTGGGAATGGTTTAAGGAACATAATGAGTTCAAGGTGTTTACTCTGCCTCTAAATTCCTGAGATCTCAATCTGATCAAGCATCTGTGGGATGTGCTGGAACAAGTGCGATCCGCAGCAGCTCCACTTCACAATTCACAGGAGATAAAGGATGTGCAGCTAACGATGCCAGATAACAGAGCAACTTTAGAGGTCTTGTAGAGTCCATGACTCAGCAGGTCAGTGCTGTTTTGGCAGCACACGGAAGATCTACTGCATATTTGGCAGGTGTGCAAAATGTTTTGGCTCATCTGTGTGTTACTGGTTTTTTCTAACACGGGAAAATTAATAACTTGTACTTAATGGCTGTTTGGACTGAAAATGATACTAAATGAATGGGTGGTCTTTGACTTTTGCACAGTACTGGACATACAGTGGCATTTGTTCTACAAGTATAGAAAGTACGATTAGACATGATTTACCATGAACTACTAATATACTCGTACCTGGACAATTTGCTTAAGGATTTTAAGTTCTGATATTAAAAATGCAGAACAACAATGAAATTAAAATCATATTGCATATTCTGTTTGTGTTAACTATGTTATCATTACTTTCCAGAATATAAATAGACTATAGTGCAATATATGTTCAGCATATTAATGTTTTGTAAAAGGGTTCAGACAGTGTAAAAGCCACACCGTGTAAAAGTTATGTGTGGGCAGGTGCAGTAATACTGAAGATTCCTGAGGTCCCTTTATGCACTGCAGCCATTAAGGTTAATAACTTGGCAAACTCACAGCTGGCTCCAGTTTTAATCTGGGTCCAAATCCCTCAGAGGTACTTCAGAATCATGGCTTCTGCCAAAAGTTCCATCATATTTTAAACACGTCCTCTAACAGCAATGATGATCCTCACATGTAGCTGTTGGAAAAACACAGCCTACATTTTTTTTCTTTTTTTGCAACGGGTACACCCTATAAATATACCTTTCAGACAGGTAGACCCTATAAATATACCTTTCAAACGGGTACACCCTATAAATATACCTTTCAGACAGGTAGACCCTATAAATATACCTTTCAAACGGGTACACCCTATAAATATACCTTTCAAACGGGTACACCCTATAAATATACCTTTCAGACAGGTAGACCCTATAAATATACCTTTCAAACGGGTACACCCTATAAATATACCTTTCAGACAGGTAGACCCTATAAATATACCTTTCAAACGGGTACACCCTATAAATATACCTTTCAGACAGGTAGACCCTATAGATATACCTTTCAGACAGGTAGACCCTATAAATATACCTTTCAAACGGGTACACCCTATAAATATACCTTTCAGACAGGTAGACCCTATAAATATACCTTTCAAACGGGTACACCCTATAAATATACCTTTCAGACAGGTAGACCCTATAAATATACCTTTCAGACAGGTAGACCCTATAGATATACCTTTCAGACAGGTAGACCCTATAAATATACCTTTCAGACAGGTAGACCCTATAAATATACCTTTCAGACAGGTAGACCCTATAAATATACCTTTCAGACAGGTAGACCCTATAAATATACCTTTCAGACAGGAACACCCTATAAATATACCTTTCAGACAGGAACACCCTATAGATATACCTTTCAGACAGGTAGACCCTATAGATATACCTTTCAGACAGGTAGACCCTATAAATATACCTTTCAGACAGGTAGACCCTATAAATATACCTTTCAGACAGGTACACCCTATAGATATACCTTTCAGACAGGTAGACCCTATAGATATACCTTTCAGACAGGTAGACCCTATAAATATACCTTTCAGACAGGTAGACCCTATAAATATACCTTTCAGACAGGTACACCCTATAGATATACCTTTCAGACAGGTAGACCCTATAGATATACCTTTCAGACAGGTAGACCCTATAAATATACCTTTCAAACGGGTACACCCTATAAATATACCTTTCAGACAGGTAGACCCTATAAATATACCTTTCAAACGGGTACACCCTATAAATATACCTTTCAGACAGGTAGACCCTATAGATATACCTTTCAGACAGGTAGACCCTATAAATATACCTTTCAAACGGGTACACCCTATAAATATACCTTTCAGACAGGTAGACCCTATAAATATACCTTTCAAACGGGTACACCCTATAAATATACCTTTCAGACAGGTAGACCCTATAAATATACCTTTCAGACAGGTAGACCCTATAGATATACCTTTCAGACAGGTAGACCCTATAAATATACCTTTCAGACAGGTAGACCCTATAAATATACCTTTCAGACAGGTAGACCCTATAAATATACCTTTCAGACAGGTACACCCTATAAATATACCTTTCAGACAGGAACACCCTATAGATATACCTTTCAGACAGGTAGACCCTATAGATATAACTTTCAGACAGGTAGACCCTATAAATATACCTTTCAGACAGGTAGACCCTATAAATATACCTTTCAGACAGGTACACCCTATAGATATACCTTTCAGACAGGTAGACCCTATAGATATACCTTTCAGACAGGTAGACCCTATAAATATACCTTTCAGACAGGTAGACCCTATAAATATACCTTTCAGACAGGTACACCCTATAGATATACCTTTCAGACAGGTAGACCCTATAAATATACCTTTCAGACAGGTAGACCCTATAAATATACCTTTCAGACAGGTACACCCTATAGATATACCTTTCAGACAGGTACACCCTATAGATATACCTTTCAGACAGGTACACCCTATAAATATACCTTTCAGACAGGTACACCCTATAGATATACCTTTCAGACAGGTAGACCCTATAAATATACCTTTCAGACAGGTACACCCTATAAATGTTTTTTACTTTGGCCTGGACAGAATCTACATTTAAACCTTGTAGAGAATATCTGGTCTCACATTAAACACACGCTGCGTCCCAATTGCACTTCATACTAATAATACCTACTGTTTGAGTATGTAGTATGTAGCACAGTCACAAGTGTCAAAGTTGAGTACACTCAAAAATCCACAATGAATACTTAGAACCAGTGGATTTTTGAGTATAGTAATGATGGACACTATTGTCCCACCGTTCAACGGGAAACAGAAAGGGAGGAGCTTCTTGTGTTCGGAAAAAATGGTGGACGGTGACGTGACAGTAGCTGCGGTGGTAGCGGCACCAGAAATAGTGTATAAATGCGAGTTCATCCCAAATTTGTAAAATATTGTGGAAAAAAAACAAATGTGTTATACTTAATGTTTTCATTTGTTAGCATTTCTTTAAGAAATTTGTTTGTGAACTCATGTTAATTTGTTAGCTAGCCTTCAGTCTAGCTTGCCATGATGTGCATTGTCATAGCAACAGTTCAACACTTCCTGTTAGTAAGAATGGTGTAGTATGTTAATATTTTGTGCACTAACCTGTCGAGCTCACACTATTAAGATGCAGTAGATACGCTATATACTCTATATATACAGTATATATTAAGTGTGTAGTACACAGTTGGGAAGCAACTACTAACTAGATCTGCTAACTAGTTCAAAGCCATCAATGCCGAGTAGAACAATATTTCTGTAAACGGCTGTTGACAAGTTAACCCACAATAATGACCTCAATATTTAAAGAAATCAAAGGGAACAGCCATATTATACTAATGAAATTCGTCTATTTGCTTAATGATTTAATGTCGACTTAAAAGCGTAATGTTTTGCCATTTTGGGCTTGGCCTATGGTGTTAAGCCAGTTCGTCTTGCATGAAAAATGCTTTAAATGTACTCCTCTGTGTGCTTTATTTTGCCACAGCTTAAACCTGTTAGCACAACTGCGACAGATGCTACAAGTCAAGCTGAACTGAAAGGCTGACAAAATAACTATGGGAGGCAGGCCTTCTGCAAAATTTTGTCAATGGTCAGTTGGTGGGGAAATTAGTGCAAATGACATTATACTAAGCATGATGTACTACACACCCTGTAACCTTAACACACACCACACCACACATTTACATCCATATACACACACACACACACACACACACACACACACACACACACACACACACACACACGCACACAGGTTCATTTGGTAAGATGTGTTGAGAGACATGGATTTTGAGATTATTAGTGTTGTTTGAATGGAAAAGTGAACAGGAACAAATGAGTATTCTGACTGATTAAGTGAGAACATGGTTAGAAAATTTATTAGTAGCCCTCTGTCCGACAGACACAGATACTGAAATTGACAGTGATACAGAAATTGAGAGACTGTGAAAATTGAAATAAAATAAATGCAGATAAATATATATTTTTTTTCTCTCAATGCTTCTGTCTTCATAAAATAAGGTTAGAAATGGCAGAAACATATGGATCTGTGGAAAACATGTTCAATAGTGAAAGTACTGATAAATGTTCATGCAGTAATCAAATTAGGCATCGCAGAGTAGTGGTCTAAGTTGAAACATTTTATGCAATTGGAGGGCAAGCAGAGCCAAACATCTCCATGTTAGTCCACTCTCTCAGGATTGTCTTCATCTCTGGAAATAAAGTACACAACATACATGTGAGCAGTGCAGCAGTTTCAGTGCAAATATGGATGGATTCCTCTGAGAATGTTTTTTTAAGTATGCCTAGAGGACAGTTTAATGAACGAAATGACATCATGAAATGATTCAACAGACTTCACTTAGTTCAGTTACTGAATATTAAATACACAGTATGTACCAGCTGTTCAGAGGTACAGGCATCATCTACACTAGGCGTGTTCATGTGTTCTTCAAATTAGACATTGGTGATGTTTTTGTGGTGTTGTGCTTGATATTTGCGGCAGAAAAAGGTTAGACAAAAAAAGTTAATAAACCTGGACTTGCACCCATCAAGTAGCATTACTGTATTTGAATCATGCTATTAAAAGTGTTTATGTTCACATTGGCAACATTAGTGCTAAATCATTTAATCAGGGATCAGGATCAGGGATTAAGTAATTTTGTCTTTTGTACACTAGTATTATGTCTAAATCTGCACTGTGTAAATGTGTGCCATGTTTGAATATGGAGTATATGTAAACCTAGATTATATCTGATCCTGTATTATGTTTCATTATATCTGAACTGAGATTATGTATAAACCTGTACCATGTCTGAATTTGGATTATGTACAAACCTGAATTATGTCTGAATCTGGATTTTGAGTAAACCCGTATTATATATCTGATCATGTATTAGGTGCAAACGCATATTATATCTGTTTCTGTATTATGTGTAAATCCGTGTTATATCTGATCCTGTATTAGGTGTAAATCCATATTATATCTGATCCTCTATTATGTGTGAATCCATTTTATGTGTAAATCCATGTATGAATCTGGATTACTTTTAAAAATGTATTATGTCTGAATATGGATTATGTGTAAACCTGGTATTATAACTTATCCTGCATTCTGTGTAAAGCTGTATCATATCTGATGCTGTATTATATGTCAGCATGTATTATGTCTAAATCTAGATTACATGTAAACCTGCATTGTGTCTGAATCTGTACAATGTGTAAACCTGTATTGTGTCAAAATCTATATAATGTGTAAACCTGTATTATGTCTGAATCTGTACAATGTGTAAACCTGTATTGTGTCAAAATCTATATAATGTGTAAACCTGTATTATGTCTGAATCTGTACAATGTGTAAACCTGTATTATGTCAGAATCTATACAATGTGTAAACCTGCATTTTGTCTGAATCTGTACAACGTGTAAACCTGTATCTTATCTGATCTTGTATTCTGTGCAAATCTCTTTTGTATCCAGTCTTGTATTATATTTGAACCTGTGAACCTGTATTATATCATTATATAATGTGTGTCTGTGTAAAGCATAGTTGCCTGTTATGTTTTAGAAACCCACGCAGAATGGATTAAAATGGCCAGATGTTTACCTGATTGAGTGTCTGATTGCGGCCGGCCAACATGTTCTCCGGCGGCCGCGCAGCACTGCACACATCCAGGAGCACGTCTCCATATGGGCTAAATGTACTCAAGTCTTCTGCTTTGAAATCAAAATCAGGCCTGCAAAAATACAAATAACAATAACAATAAGAAAGGAAACCCCAGCAGTTCAGGGCACAAGTCACTGAGCTCACAAGTCACTAATCACTGCATGCATGTAGGCAAGAAAATTCATGTGATTGGTAACCTTCTCATGTAGAGATTAGATAAGCAACCCGTGAAGGTGCCTTTGCCCAAAACGATATCATTAGATATGAAGGTGAGAGCAGGGGGTGAGACTGTGTTCTTCTCTCCATCATCATCTTCATCAACTCGAAACTCGATGCTACAACACAAGAGATAGCAAGATTAATCGGCACTCATATCAAACTGTGTCCAATGTAGAAGAAAAAAAAATGTTTTGAAACAATGGTTATTGATAAAGAACTGAAGGCATGTCATTCCACAACTGGCCTGGGCCTATGTTAATGCTTCTATATATAGGTGGTAATGCATTTCCCTCGTCATCACTTTCCACCTTCTTCACTCTTCCCACTGGAAGATCAATCAGCAGGTAATTTTTTTTATACACAAACTTTTTGGTCAATACTTTGAAATACTCATTCACAATTTGTGCAATAACCAGCGGGGGTGATATTGTTGAACTGTTGTTTTTTTTTGCTTAAGGTTGTATAAGGCCATTATGGACCTGAAAATGAATGCACTGTGCACAGTGGAAGCCTAAGTAGAGTCACTGCACCACGCCTTGTTCAGAAGCACATATTTCAGAGAAAACACCAGTACACACCGACAATCAGACACTTACTTTTGACCTGTTTTGACAACACTAAGATAATGCCATTCTCCATCTTGGTATTGTTTTTTGGATTTCCACACATTGTTTTGGAAAGTCAGCATCACATGACCATCAACCATATCCAGCTCAAGCTCATTGACCTAGACAAGCATTTAAAAAGAATGACTTTCAGTCTGATAATCACAGTAATAACAACAACAAATAATGTAATTGTTAATTTAAATGTAATCGTTAATTTAAAAAATAATATTAATATAAAAATATAATAGTAATAACTAACAAATATGAATGTTCACAGCAAGTAGTAGAACATGTAAAGAGAATGTGTGTAATCTATCCAAACCCAACCTTTGCCATTAGAATAATGTTACACAATCTACATTTTTTTTATGAAAAAGGCTATTATGAGTTTGAGAAATGTTAGAATTGAGAATAGAATCTACCAGTAAACCCATGTTTAACTAAAATCTTAAACGTGTGAATTTAAAATGTAATTTTTAAGTATGAAATTGTATCTGCCAAAATCACGAGTACCTAGATCTGCTATCAGTACCAGATTAATATGAGTCGTCCCTGATATTTAGGCATATGCATGAATATGTATTTGTGTATGAGATTGTGCATGGGTAATGAGACAGAGATTCAAAACTAACATCCTGTTTGTTCTGCAGCAGAAGGCCATTTTTCTCCGTGCTTCTGAAGCCGACGGACAGGACCATATCCTTAGACAGATCAAAGCCTGTGGGTGCGGTTTCCAAGGAACCGCCCACATTAAACTCTGCCTTCCGAGCGGTCTGCGAAAAACACCACCACAGTGAAAACCCAAAAATGCACAGGACTTCCAATTTTATTCTATAGTCTCATTTATAAAGACTTTATTTCTTAATATATTTCTTTTATGAATCTGGCCCCAATTATTTAATTCATTTTTAAATTCTTGATATTCTAATTACTGATAACAAACTTAATGCCAAGTAAATTCACACTTGATTTTTTGTAACTTTTTTTCCCCTCACCAGTAATTCTGGGTAACAGCCTCGCCCGACGCCCACTCGCTCAAGAACCTTTGGATTTGTGCCTGCAGCACTCAAGCTGTGTACACAGCCCTTCAGAGGCAGCACTGTGATGTTGTCTCTGTGAGATTCAAGCATACCAACACTAAGTTAGCAGCACAAAACTGGAAGGAGTTTTGCCAGCAAATGCAAAAGATACAATCATCATAGCCCTCTACTGCACGCAGTATGAGAGCAATAAAAAAAAAATTACCTCAAAAATGCTCTTGTGGCTGAATCTAATCAAATCCTGGAAGAGCAGGAGTCTACAAACTTTTGGACATGTAATGCAGAATAGAAAAAAATACACACCTCTCTCTTAGATCCTTAGGAATGCCTCCAATGTAGTAGCTGTCAAATTTTTTCAGAGTGTATGGAAAAACCAAAACTTCCACTGATTTCATACGGACCCTTATCTTTTTATCTGAACTCTGAAAAATGACCTTCAGCTCCCCGTTCTAAAGAAATCAAAAAACAAACAGTTTACAAACAGCAGATTTGGAGCTAAACCAAAAACAGTGACTGTACAGAACAAATCAAAAGTTTTAATTGCTTAACACAAATATTTTTTTTTTCTTTGGTGAGAGAAAAAGTGGAGCTCAGTAAGCGTCAGCTTGAGCGAACTGATGATATTAATGCAATCCTGACCTATGATATGTTTCCATCATTGAGTGCATTTACATGCATTCAATAATCCGATCATAATTGGATTTCTGCAATTGTCCGATTGTTCAAATGGTGATGTAAACACCGTACATCTCTGATCTAGAAATCGTGTTAACAAATCCGATGAACAGAGCTGGATTTTAGCTCAGTACATATGAACTCTGGTTTCTTTTGAATTTCTCAGTCTGTGCATATCCGAAAACAGACTGCCGTACCAGAAATAAGCAAGCAGTGCTGTCGCGAGACGCAGCAAAACACTTTTGGAGTGATGCTGAAACCAACTACACGCTTGACAAAATGACTTGACCTTCTAGATGATGTATGCTCATATTTTCAGGTAAAGTGGCACGGTGTTTTTAAAAGAAAGTCACGGCATCAAGTTTTAGTTTAATTTTTTTTTCCGTATGTTTACGTCACGTCTTCTTCTGCGAGTTTATTGGCCGGTTGCAAAGCAGATATCCGATTACTGACTGACTCGTGTAGGCCTGGAGTTTTCAAGACAGTATGCAGGTACCAGAGGAAACAATGTCACCATGTAAACAAATTATAAATATAAATTTAT
Organism: Pygocentrus nattereri; assembly: GCF_015220715.1. Classification (NCBI taxonomy): domain Eukaryota; kingdom Metazoa; phylum Chordata; class Actinopteri; order Characiformes; family Serrasalmidae; genus Pygocentrus; species Pygocentrus nattereri. Next base: position 12,708,954 of record NC_051212.1, read on the forward strand.
AAAGGGGTCAAGTAGTTTCTTGTTTGTGAGCTTGTTTTGGAAAAATGAACACTAATATTGTGTACAAAGATATTAATATAGAAAACTGAGCACTGCTTTATGACTTATTTGATTAATGTAATAACTGGACTGTCAGTTGACTCTGTAAGCTGATGATCTGTAAAAATCGTGTTAGACTTCTTATAGGGCAGTCGTGGGCTGGAGGTTAGGGAACTGGCCCTGTGACCGGAAGGTTGCCGGTTCAATCCCCAGCGCCGACAGTCCATGACTGAGGTGTCCTTGAGCAAGACACCTAACCCCCAATTGCTCCCCGGGCGCCGTGGATAGGGCTGCCCACCGCTCCGGGCAAGTGTGCTCACTGCCCCCTAGTGTGTGTGTGGTGTTTCACTTGCATGGATGGGATGAATGCGGAGATGGAATTTCCCCGGTTGTGGGATCAAAAACAGTATCACTTAATTAACTTAACTTAATCACTTAATACCTCTTTCATCAATATGCTGCATTCTAGCACTGAAAGACTTGTTTTTCCATTAAAACAGCAAATTAATATAGTGCAATTTTGTATGCAAAGTTGTAGTGATATCTTACATTATCCATTGTTGTCTTAAGTTTTAAGAGGAAAAATGTCACCTAATAAAGCTCATGAACCGTATGGAACACCACATTCCATGTTAAGGCCAGAGAAAATGGATGTGCTGACAAAAATGTCTGGAGTTTAATTTATAGAAAATATCAGTCACAATCACAATATCAGTCAGAAAAAAATGCTTTTAAATGCTCTTCAACAGTTTCTCCAAACTGTCCAACCCTACTGCATTATATCACTAGCTCGCTGGTAGCTAGATGAATTTCGGGTGTTGGGAGCATTATACACCAACACAGAGCACTGCTGAGCTTGAGTCTCACCCTGTTTACACCCCCTGTTAAAATACACTTTAATCTTGTTTTTTCCCCCTTCTACTACAAATGTACCATTTCAAACGTCTTTCTTTCACCAAAGAAGTGATCTATACTCTTCCCAAACTAAAGTAGACCATACAGCATCAGGGATTATAACGTCGATTTATCTGGTCTATATATTTCTTGTTGAGCAGTTTTCTGAACCATGTTATCTTGCAGTGCTGCCAAAGATGTTTTAATATGCATTACAGGAAGAACACGCGAAGCCTTCTACGAGTGACTGCTCTGGAGCTTCAGCTTTTTACACTTTTTAAAGAAGAAAAAACACTCATAAGCTAACCAACGATGCATCTAAACAAGAAAATGTACCACAGTGCATCATTAAGACAAATGTCAGCAGTACAAGAGCAGAAGAAGATAAACACAATGTCTCACCAGATCGAATCTGCCGACACTGATCTCTTCCTTCAGGATGGTGTCACCATCTCTGCCACGCATCACCATACGACCTTTCTCAATAGTAAGACAGTAAAAGGAGGCCTGCAGGAGAGTAAAATGAGGAGGACTAGTTAGTGAAATGCAGGGAAAAAAAAAAGTTAAATGAAAAGAAATGTTAACACACTGCTCAATTCAATCCTTCTTCAGAGTCCAGCCCTTACTGCCTGCCAGAAAATCCACATTTCTGGTCTATTCTAGTTAAATAAACACCTCAGCTGCTTAAACCGGAACTGGATCAGAACACATTTGTTATTTAGTGAGCAGATTGTGACCTAATATAGTTAAAATGGCATTGACTTAATATGGTTTAATATGATTTAAAGGATATACAATAATTTATGCTTAGTATAAAATTCCCAGGGGCCGTATCCTACATTTCTCTCATGGGTTTATGAATCTCTTTAACTCTTATACTCTAGAATGATGTTGTTACTGTGCCTTTAAGACTAACACTGTTGTCTGTTGTCGGAAACAAAACCTCGTATTTCCATTTTTGACATTTTTCAGTTTTTGATATAATTTGAAAATGCCTGTTTTTTTACATCGTGTGTAAATTTCCTGAACAACAGACCCAAACGAAAGGAATGAAAAAGTCCTGTAAAAACGCCTGGTTGCATAGACTTACATTAAAAGTAAAGCATGTTTTTCCTTCTCCTGTAAAGTTACCATTTTGGAGATATGATGTTTTGTTCCGACAGCAGCGATATGTAACTGTTTAGATTGATTTCTGATATCTTTCTTATTTCCGAGAACAAAGGGAATTTCTAGCTTTTCATGATATGGCTGCTTTAAAAAGGAAATACATGGAATTACATAAAAAGAACTAAATATGCTCTGTTGAATAAAAGCAGACCTCGTTTGTAAAGTACAGCAAGACAGCGCTGTCAGCTTTGGATTCCATCCACTGAGAGATCATCAGTGTTGATTGCATATTGACGAGCTCGACTTTAGCATAACCTGAGCCTTCAAAGTAGTCATTTCTGGGTATAACGTATCTGGGAAGGTCAAAAACATCGGAAAATCACGTAAGTCAATCATACATTTATAAATACAAGCTGTAAGTGAACCCAGTCGCACAAGAAAGGTCCTGCAGTTCTAAAGCACCAGTAGGCCACTTATTTGGCTAAAAACAGGGGATACTTTTCTAATCCCAAATAAATGGCTATAAACCTTTGCTATGGATGCAAAACTGTAATGTTTCATTGATTATTCGAACATAAAGAGCATTGTGGCCTTACCTTTTACATGGCTCTCGATCGCTGATGTTCTGAGGTGTCAGTGACTTAAAGTTGTACAGACTGATGAATTTCTCATTCAAGGTAGAAAACTCGATGCAGCCCCGATATTTGGGATAATTAAGAGAAGGTGGAAGCTAAAAATATGGGGAAATAAGTGAAAACAATGTCTTGTCATTTGTCCCAATTTCAAGCAGGCAACATATTTTATAATTAATCCAAATTAAGCCCAGGACTATATTGAAATGTTGACCTAGACAAGGTTTAGTCCATGACTCAGTAACTGGCCCACAGAGTAAAGACTTACAGTGAAGTTATCGGGATAGCCACCAACATAAAAGACCACTTCGTTGGGATCGAGGTTCAGCAGGTTTAGAAGGGGCTCTCCTCGGCGGGTATAAATTAGTGGATTGGGAGGATTAGTCGATGTGAACACTTTTGTGAGCTTGATCTGAACATCTTCGTAAATTCTAAAGTAGGTACAGTAATATGAAAAGAATATTAATTAACTTTGTATTTCCAGATTGTGTTCAAATTCACTGTTATACATATACATACATACACATATATATATATATACACATACACACACAAAAAAAGTCTGATTATTCATCATCATCATGTTTTTTTTATCTACGTCTTCTTCATCAGTAGAAAGTATTGTCTTAGTTGATCGCCGGGGTGACAAAGGTTGCCGTTTGAGGTGTGAGACATGCTTTGCAGAAGAGTTTGTGTATTTCAGACCCTTTTCAGCCTCAGACACTCTGCCCGCAGTAGTAATGTGACTGTCCTATGCAAACTGCATGCTAGTAGAATAACCACAGCTGCGCGGCTGTGTACTGGCGTACTGGTACTATCTGTCCAATGGGAAACGACTGTTTCTCGAGCTAAATTCTAGTAGAAAGCAGTAGAATCTCCATAGATAAGCCTTTCAGGGTGAGATATAAGACTAGTCTTTAACACAGAAAATAGTGAATTTATTATGAAACCATATGCACATATTGACCTGATGTAGCTCACATTTTAGAAAATACACTTAGTAAAGGCCCTGCCTATCAATATGGTTTTCCAAGAAGTCCAATTGGTGCTATTAGCTGTGCCATTATGAAAAAAATAGATTTTTGCTGCAAAGCTGTGCAGCCCAACCTGTGCATATCCACTCTGTCGAAGTAGAACGGCTCCTTGCCCGACAACGTGATGGAATCTGTCTCCAGCTCATAAGACCTTCCATTCAGCTTGTAAATGACATAGAGCACGTTGTTTCTCAGGGCCATGCCAAGGTAGTCCTTTGATGACTGCAGACAATGCAGTAATATATCATTAAAAAAAACTGACCAAGTTATTAGATTCTGCAGTTTGGTATGTCACTAAAAGGAGTGATGCATGCTTACAGAAAACTGTTTCTTCATCACATTTAGATGAAAAGGCAGCGTTTTCTATAAACATGAACTTCTCCCGTTAGTGATACACAGGACTGCAGTGTATCACGTTCTCAGAGCATGATTAGAACACAATTTACGTTGGATCATAACTACATACACACGTAATGTAACAATGGCTACATTCATGTTACAGAATTGAAGTGATGTAAACACAAAAATTTGACATTTTCAGATCACACTGGTTTCGTATTTGGTGAGACTTTGAATTTTACATTAAACTAAATACGGACTAAATGCATCTCTATTAACTAAACTTAATTTTTAAACCTTAACTTTAAACCCCACTTTAAAACTAACCCTAAACCTGACTTTAACTCTCACACTGTTGATAAACTACATGTAACCAGATTGTTTAACATCTGTATGTAATCTCAAACTGAGCTCAAAGGCTCTCAAAGGCTCAGGTTCACATTGCCAGGGTGAAGCGTCACACATCCTATTTTTTCCCTAATGTGAATCAGATCTGATGTTTTCAGGGCTGTGTGGACACACAAATGTGATCTGAGACACTTTCACATGTGGTCCTAGATCAGATACGTATCCGATTCGTGGCCATGCAACATTAAGGTGACGCTCAGATCGGAATTCAAGTGCTTTTTTCCCCACTGAGCCTGTGCCGTCATACCATGGCAGCAGCGCTGAACAGAAGTTAAAGTCTGTAAATGGAGGAAAAGAAGCTCATCTCACACTTTTCCCCTTCGTCTCGCTCTAATAATGAAGCTGAGAGCTGATCAGAGTTAATTATCTTCAGTGAAGCTCCTTCTGACTGTTAGTTTATCCACGCAATTCATTCATGTGACGTTACCGAGCAGGATGTGTGCATGCGGGTCATTTCAGGATGCTGGTTCGGTCACACTAAAATCACACTTTACTCTGCTCACACTGTAGTCATCATTCAGTGTCAGCAGCAGCTTTAAATTATAATAGCTTATAATAATAATGCCAGTGGTATGTTTGCACCAATGACCGATATAGGTCACTAATAAGCACAGCCTATAATGTGGACATACCCAATTCACGTTATAGCCAGTTCGTGTTTCATAACTATCAACTGAGTGTAGCATATGTGCAAAGTATGCAAAGGCAAAATTATTATCAGAAAAATCACAAAACACTCACATCTTTGTTTCCAAGGTAGAGCACAAACAAATTGCCATTATCTGTGTTGGTCTGGCGACGTCTGCGTCGTCCGTCTCCTCGGGCGTTGTAATTGGGCCGCTGAAGGAGGAGGCTAAGAGCTGCATATGCTCGTAGGTCATCGAGGTCCTTCGGGGGACGCAGCTCCACGTAACCATCCCCAATGAACTTCATGGGCACAGCAATCTGCCATAAAAGTCCAACATGGATTTAGAGCGAGAGTTGGGCAAAGACAGCAAAAAAAGCACAGCAACTGTTTCCACGTCTGCATGCACCACACCGTTATACAAATATGAAATCAACAAAAAATAAAGAATTAGAAAAAAGGCATGTGAAGCGCATCCACTGTGCTGCTTGGCTTTGTGAAATTGTCTTACTCTGTTGGCGGCGGCTCGAGCTTGATCAATCAGGTCCTTAATGCGGTTGATGTTGTTGGATATGTTGTTGTTGGGGTCAATCTGAGAACTCAGTCTCTCCACCTGAGCAATTTTATCCAGCAAGGAAGGGATGGAGCTGCTCAGGTTTTTCACTGTGTGTGTGGGGGGTGTAAGGCAGATTTGGTGAGGGGTCAGAGCTACTGACCAAACATCATTACTTATAGATTTGTTATAACATACTATAGCTAAATACCAATAGATTTTGCAAAAGCAGAACCAATATTTCGCACAGGTGCAAATAAATGTTGCAAAAACTGGTTCACTCACCTGTCATATCGACGTCATTGAGCATACGGTCGATGTTTGAGCCGGATGGGGTGGCATTAATCTTAGCTACCTCTTTGTTGATGGCCTTCAGCTGGTCCAGGGTGTCAGTAGCTGAGGTATTAGCTGCTTCTGCTGTTTTCTTTGCTGCATCAATCATTTTGCCAATGTCATCTGCATAGAGAGAGAGTACAAAGGATTAAAAGTGATGCTTGGATTGAAATCTTACAAAAATGTCTAGATCCCTAATAAACTAATCCAAACCTCTAAGAGTATGTGGAACAAACACTTCACATGCGCACCACATGTTCAACATTAATCTAAGACTGCTTGTCTGACTAAACTATGATCACAAAGACACTGTTTGATTGCCATAGTCTTTTATTCTGCAGCACTTTCTGCCATATGACACATCTGGCCACAGCTGTAAGACTCCAAAAATGAACGGTTCAAAGTATGGTCAAGTAGATTTAATGACCTGTTTATTTTTATCTACACTTTAGTGGCTCATTTGCAGACAATATGGCCTAGTTTTCCAGAAAGAGCCTAAATTTGGAAATCCTTTAGGCTGAATTGAGTACTATGAGCTGTTTTGCTTACCTCTCTGAACACCCTTCAAATCAGTGTTTATAGCAGCCAGCTCCTTCTCCAATGCATTCTTCTTTTTTTCCGCATCATCCAATCGCTGCTGTTGGTTAGTCAGGTCATCTGTGGCCTCTGATAAACAATCATCATATCCACATCAAACAGAGGACTAAGACATGATGTTTATTATGTACATAAAAGCATATGGAAACTAAATCTAAGCAGGTAACTGAAGTTCTGCCCACGTTTTAGGTCTTTTGCAGCATTCGTGGCGTCTTTGAGGAGCCTGTTTCCTTCGTCTTTCAGATCTTTTGCTCTGTTGGTTACATCTCCCTGAACAACATCCTGCACATACAAAACAACACAAGAACAGGAACATCGTTTAAAAAATCCTTTCCTGATATCATCAAATCTCCTGAAAAATAACCTAATATGTTCTGAATAGACTTTTGTACAGTCCTGTACATTAATTCTTTCAGAGAAATCCTGTCAGAGTCAGACAAATAAAGACTGGTTGGATTCCTTAATGAACCACGCAGACAGAGTTGTGTGTCACCAGCCACTACTATTTGTGGGATTTCTTGTGGGATGGCTATTCAACCCTCTAAGGTCCCCCACATCATACAGCCTATGAATTATATAATATAGCAAAAAGAGAATATTTCTTGACTTATAAGGGTTGAAACGACTGTGGTCTAAACACATTCTAAATCTTTTCATGTCTCCACTATAAAGAAAAACATATTTTGCCCAACTTGATTAAAAACACTGGCCCTGATATACTGTGATGCTTTTTCAGCATTGCGCTCTTACATTCAGAGCTTTGTCAGCTGCGTCCTTGGCCCTCTTGGCTGCCTCTTCTGCAGCCTTGATTGCATCTGTGATGTTCTTGTAGGCGTCAATGGCAGCGAGGGCGTCTTGCACATCAGTGCGTCCACTCGAGTTCCTCACTGCCCTGTGGGAAGAAGAATATTTCAGGTTGGCCTGTATTATAGGCCAGCATGCATGTAAACATGTGCCTTTAGATTCCTAAGCATTTCCTAGAAAGAGTACAAATATCAACTGCATCATCTTCTAAAGCCAAAGATGAACACAGAACCTAAACAAAACAGTAGGGAAAGGACCTGCAGTGCAGATGCAAAAATATAAGCTATGAATATATGCGGTTCTAGTGGCTACCAGTGTGTGACTGAATGGAACGTCTTACTCCTGGAGATCATTGGCCAGTCTGCTCAGGGTAGCGGCGTGATCTTCTGCTTCTTTCACTAGGCCCTCCTTAGCGGCTGCCTGCGAGATGCTGTTTACTTTGTTGATAAGATCCTTCTTTGCACCATCCAGCTGTGCTGCCAGCTGTTCATACTCCTGTCAGAGCAGAGAAATGAGAATTTACAATTTTATTCAATTACACTTTTCCACCAGAGGGGTCTCTAAATCCCCAAAACTTACAGAGTGCAGCTCTACGACCACAGTTAGTACTGCCCAACAGAAATGTTCATTATCTCTTTTCCTCTTGGACAGGTCTGACCTTGGATTTGTTATCTGGCTAACTAAAAAGCTTTGTGAAATATGTGCATGTCTTCTTTATAAAAACAAAGGTTAATCGGTTTCCACGAGATTTTACCTTTTTGCTGTCACTCAACATTTTCAGCAGGTTTTCTGTGTCATTAAGTTGCCGCTTTGCTAAGACAATGTCAGCAAAAACACGGTCTCTTTCTTTCTCCAACTTCTTAATTTTTTCCTGAAGGTGGAAACACAAACAAACAAACAAACGACATTAATGAGATTTAATCACTTTAAACTGAACTATAATTTTGGTTATATTTTTCATTCAGCAGTAAAAAAAAATGCTGTAAACCATTTTTAATTTGGAGCTACACATTTTCAAAATATTTTGCTCTCTTTCTGGACTAAAGCAGAGAAGATGTTCTGTATTCTTACCAGCAGATCATTCAGGGTCTTATTGTTTAGGCTGTTCTGGTCATTGGCTTGCATCACTGTGTCACTGGCCTGTTTGAGAGCCTCCTCAAGCTCCTTCAGTTTGGCTTCATAGTCACTCAGGAGTCCCTTGATCCGCTTGGCAGCCTCCTGGTTCTGGTCGTACTGTTTAGTGCAGTTGTTCTTAACATACTCTAGAACTGTTTCGCAAACACACACAAACACACATTCTCAGTACAAAATACTGATGACTTTGTTTTCCATCATGTTTTTTCGCAATGAAAATACAAAAAGGTATAAGCCTACCAAGAACTACAAAAACTGTCCGAGATAAACTATTCCCAAATGGAGCTAGTTTTATTATATTGGTGTATTATATTGGTAATTAATTAAGCAATATAACACTCAAGGTCGTGCGTCATTGTGAAATAACATCGTGACTGTGATTTGGTCACAGTAGGTCACTGTAGATCACAGCCATGATGTTATTTTCGATAACACACAACCTCGAGTGTGCTATTGTTTTTATACAACAGTTAATTAAATAAAGCAAGAAATTAATAAACTGGGCCGTGGACGCTGCATTTAATGTTTTACTGTTAATAGTTCCTTCTGCCAAAGTATAGTTCCTTAACAAGCAGCTTGTTTCTATGGCAGAGTAATGAGCTCCACTCACTCACTGCACAGTATACTGTAAGCCTCACCTTTTGAAGTACGGACTGAGCAATAAAACTGCCGCAATAACAAGTTTAGCTCAGTTTTGTCATTTTTTGCTAGATCAGTAATGTTGTTTTGTTCCAGCCAGTATGTAAAGACTTACAGCCCATTTTGTTTGGCTAAGGATATTCAGTTCTTTTCTGGCTGATTCCAGGTTGTTCAGGTTGTTCTTCCATCACAGCTGCCAACTGAAAAACTGCTCAGTAGTAATGACAGTGTGAGAATGTAGTGTAGTCTCATCTTCAGAGTCGGACCAAATTGGCTGTCGGTCAAATGTGATCTTAAAAGTATCCATTTTCTGTTTGTGGCAAAGTAAGAAGTAAAAATGTTCAAATGTTCAATCTCCTCCAGCTGTCAAAGTTGTTGCTTAGCAACGGCATCTCAGCAGAGTCGTAAAGTATTTGTGAAAATCCTGTGATGTTACGGCGAAATATCAGCACAGTCTGAATGCTTCTCAACCAATCAGCTTGCATGGCTGGAACTAACTGTTGTATAATGTTGATTACATTGTAAATGCAATGTGTCTTCCAATATATGAAGACACATCAGTGAAAAACAAGCAGTGATTGGTTAGTGCGATTCATCTGTCTGTATGTGGCAGGTTAGTAAGGTGATTCTGAGGTCAAGCCTACGTTTCTGTGCTTCATCCAGCTCTTTCACAGCTGCGTCTTTCTGGGGTTTAAGGCTCCGCTCCTGCATCTCCTTCACCATGCGCTCAGCTTCTGCCATGAGTGTGGCCACATCGCCGGAGGGCACGGTCCCATTTCCCCGCTCTGCATCCTTCAGCTGCTGCAGGAGCTCTGACAAAGACATCATTAATACCATGATAGTTTTATACAGTGAATGTCGGTACACTGAAAAGTGAACACCAGTACAGGAAACTTATATACCTAACATTTACATACTGTCCAACACTGCGTATGAGGGATATAGTAGCTGAGAATTAACAGTAATTTCCCTGCTTCTTTTTAATATGACCTAATTTACATGTGAATATGAAAAGAAATTACATATCCAGTGACCATAGTTTGAACAAAACAAGGCTCAGGGAAGTTTGTTTTAAAAAACATCCATAAAGCACATGCTTACCTAGGATTTTCCTGAGCAGGTCCAGGGTCTGACTTTCGAGATCTTTGGCTCTTTGGTGTGTCTTTTCTATATTAGCAGCAGCAGTCTGGGCATCATTTGACCTTTTCTGAGCCTGGACACATTCACATACGAACAAACACACACACACTTAGTTTTAATGACCTCAGCATTTCACTGGAGCTTTTTCAGAGCTTCAATGCGCTATGTTTGGAAAAAGTGGCATGTGGGGTCAAGCCTATATAGTACCTTGAATAACAGCAGTTTGATATCTTCGCTCACACTGAGTGCGTCCTTCTCCAGTTCAGCCACTTTAGGACTCAGCCTGTCCACTGCAGCACTGTAATCAGTCACCACATTCTGAGAAAAAAAAGCATGTAGTTCAGTTGCACAATGTAGATGGAGTTTTTTTGTTGTTTCTAGTGAATGTTCCAGGCAAAGGAATAGTCCAGCATTTCACCATATCTTTAGCACATGGTCACATGTTTCTCTGCACTAGGTAAACTCCTTAACACACAGCATACTGAAAGCAGAAGCCAATGGGCAGGTGATGTAGCAGCCTCCCATTAGCCTCTGTTATAAGTGTGTTTTCTGGTTTCTGTTCCTTTCTCCATACAGAGGCACGTGTCAGCATTACTGTCTGTGACTGACTGTGTGCTACCAATGTGGTACAAAGAGATCAGGGACTGTATTACAGAAACGTCCCATTCCTTCTTGTCTTAACTTAAGATCTGACGGGTCAAGACAGGTCAAGAATTCATGTTACAGAAGCAAATCTTATCTTTATTTAGGAATCTTGTTTTACATCGTCTCATCTCAAGTTAGGAAGTCGACAATCAACTGTCATGAAACTGACCATAAGCTCACAGACGAAATGTAAACACGGAATCAAAATGATCAAGCTAGTTAGCCAGACAGTTAACGGCAGCTTCCGCTACTGAGGTAAAAAGGCTAAACAAACTGAAGTGTGATAAACGGAGGATTTGGATATTATTTGAATATTGAATATTGAATATTACGACAGCACTTTGTGCTGTTTATCAGAGTCACGGCTTCAGTTTTCTGTGCCAAACGCTTTAGCTGAGCTCACTAACATTATCCCCCCTAATAAACAGACACACGTTCAGCTCTGCTCCTCATTATTCACCACCATCACGGTTATATTTTATCTGACCAGTTTTAATCAACATTACCACTCAAAGGTAATGAGAGGGGAGGGTGGAGACTGTGACTGCAGAGCTGGGCTTTTTCAAAACGCTGTTAGAAAAAAACCTCAGAAGTCAAAGTACTGTCTTATATATAGTTATATAAGGCCAGTTAGAGTGAACTGTGCTGCCTCTCACTGCATAAAACAACAGAAACAGACCATTTGAACAGAAGTTAAGATGCTCTGGAGTTTACCTTAAAATTAGGTCCGAATTTAGCAGATTTGATCTAGTTTGGATGTTTCTGTAAAACTGTTTTTTTTGTTATCAGGAGTTAGAATAAGATTATGAACTTAAGAGCTGTTCTGTTGTTCTGCAAAAGCTTCTGTCCTAAATTCAGTCCTAACTAAAGTTATCATGGTGACTGAGCAGCTGAGATAAGTTTTCAGACTTAAGAAGTTCTGTAATAGGGCCCCAGCTTGCTTTTATTCACCAAAATGGGCTCAAAAAGCAGCATTAGGTCGTTGTTTCATCAAGTCTGGGATTGCCTGAGAAAGGTGCCTCAAAAAGACATGCCACGAAACACTCCGCTGTCAGCCATCTCAAGTATTTGACACCACTGAACACATCAAAACAGCACAGTAGAGAGGGTAATCGTGAGGGTTAGTGGGTGTGACAGAATACCTTAGTGTCAGCAATGGCTGCCTCCAGCTTCTTCAGACGATCATAAGCAGAGGAGCTGGAATTTAACGAATCTAGCTGAGCCTTAATCTGACTCAGCTCGTCCTCGAGACGATCCAGATCGTTCAGTAAGGTCTGGGCACAGTTATCACACTCTGGGGGGAGGCAGGGACAACGATCATTGTTGATAGTTCACTGATTGTGCTGAATTCCTTTTTTTAACCTCAAAAACTACAGAGCCAAAACATCTACCTTGACACTGCTCATCAGTGTTGGTGTCTTTAGGGTCCTGTCCATTATTACAAGCTGCAAAAGGAGAATTACATTTAGCAAAACATAGAAAAACTCAATACTATTAAACAAACCACTTATATCCATCATACAACAACAGTGATGACATCTTGAAACACAATGGTGTTGTATGCACTTAATTATGATGGCACTTTAAGGGTTCTTTTGTAAAGAAAATGGTTCTATAGAGAACCATGAACACTCAATGAACCCTTTGCATTCTTAACGGGTTCTTTGCATTGTTAAATCCTTCAGATGGTTCTATATAGAACATTTCTGAAAAGGGTTCCATGCAGTACCAAAAAGGGTTCTTCTATTGTTACAGGCTTGACATCGTAACAAGAGCAGAACCCTTTTGGTGCTATACAGAACCCTTTTCAAAAATAAAACAAAATATAAAACACACCATCAACCCTTTCACGATGCAAAGAATCCTTTATTCATGCAAAGGGCTCTTTGAGTGTTCATGGTTCCATGTAGAACCATTCTATTTATTAAAGAACCCCTGAAGAACCATCTTTGTATGAGACATCTTTTAGATGTTGTGGTTTAGATCTTTCTGTGGACTCTGAACATATTATAAAAAGACACTGATAGCAATTTTAAGGAGCCAAATAATGTATTAATAATGATATTGGTCAAAGTAATTTAATAGGGTCAAAAATTAAACAAGGTCCATTAGTTTTAGTTACACGGTGCTTTCTTCACTGATAGTTATCAACTGTGAAGTGCAAGTTTCTCAAAGTAGAAACAAAAAATCTTAAACTATATAAATACATCCAGCCATTAATAAATAATCTTAGAACTTTCCCGGAAAAAGTTACCTCTAAAACAGGAAAAGACCAGGAACTGTCGCAATGAATAACTATCCAATCATATTGTCCCTTCCATTCAACCAATGCACCTCGCGAATTTACTGTCGTCACACAAACACGAATGTCTGGCTGTTGTTCTAAACAGAAGCTAGGTCCTGAATGCATTTTGTCATATAATCTTTAAAGGAACATTATCTGAGCTTTATTAATGACATTACTGGCAATGCTTTGGAAATCCCTGGAACCTTCATATCAGTCAAACTATATAGGTCTGATCCTTGTAACAAACCACTGGCAGTCATATAAAGATAAAAAATCTAAAATACTAAAAGGATGTTTACCTCCAGTCTTTGGCGAACATGAGTTCCCATTGCAGTTGCATGGGCGACATCTGTCCTCTAAAAACTCAGGGTCATCATAGTAACCAGAGGCACACCTGAGGGGGAGGAGAACTCATTCCAGTCAATCATGTCATTCCGTTGAATCATAAATGGCACGCTACCTACTGCTAGGACACTGCTTCTCAATCCCAGGTCCTGAAGTCCTTCTGCCCTGAACATTACAACATTTTCCCTGCTCTAATTTAATGCTTCAGTTTATTAGCTGTTTAACTAAGCTGAAGTAGATGTGTTAAAGCAGGGATAGCAGCAAATATGGTTCATCTCTAAGACTGAACACATACACTGACGTTTAAGGCATTCATTCACACATAATGCACTTAATGATGTGTGGGGTCATGCCAGGGTCATTGTGACACTACAGTGAAACTCACCTCTCGCATCTTTCTCCAGTGTAGCCTGTTTTACACAGACACTGAACTCTTCCAGCCACTTCACTGCAACCCACAGCGAAACTGAAACATAAAACATCAACCATACGTTAATCAGTCAGTGGAGAGCATACTATGAAAATCTGGACCTTAAAGTGAAAGTAAAGCTGAAAAATCAGATTCAGACAATTTTCCTTTGTCCCAGTTGATCAGCTGCAGTTTTTTTGGTGTTCTTTGGGTCCTTAGCCACAAACCCCACCTTTTTACAGGGACATCAATTTTTCAACATTTTCAACAACAACATTTTGACAATGGATAAACTGGACAAGACAGGACAGACAAAGAAGAACATTCAACAAAAGTAATATCCCCCTTCCCTTTTTCCATGCTGTAATTATAACGTAGGTAGTTCTATGTATGGGTTTTACCCTTTTTCTGGAGTTTGGAAAGATACATCAGCTCTCAATATACTGTAAGAATGTGAGCAGATTTCCTTGAATGGTCTTTCCAAGTTGCAGACATCCATGAGAAAGTTAAGCCAATGCTTTACTGAAATTCTGGTTCTGTTAGTCCAATTGACCAGTTGCAATTGACCAGCCAAGGCACGTCTGGTAGCTTAAGTTCACGTCTTTATCATTTTATCTTTTTAGCGTTTTATGCTGGAGCTAATCGGGCCTAACCAATTCGTACTGTGTAAACTGCACGCCTAAACATACCTGCCTTTAAACACCCTCAAATAGACTTACTGAGATTTCTGACACTGTATGACTTATCTATGAAAATCTAAGACAAATCTAAGGCAGGTGTGTTTGGCTGATTGACCACACCTGGTAAAGGGGAAAATTGTGTAAACTTATTTATTTTGATACATTGTTTCTCTAAACGGCTGTCGACCATAACCTGCTGCTAGAACACAGGCCGTATGGATAATATATTTACATTTACAGCATTTGGCTGACGCTCTTATCCAGAGCGACTTACAATTTGATCATTTTTACACAGAAAGGCGAAGGCGGTGTTAGGAGTCTTGCCCAAGGACTCTTATTGGTGTAGTGTAGGGTGTCTACCCAGGTGGGGGTTGAACCCCAGTCTACAGAGTAGAAGGCAGAGGTGTTACCCACTACACTAACCAACCACTTTAATATATATTAACAACCACTAATATATATTTCATGCAGTGAGCTAAAAGTGATATAGAGAATATATGTCTGATGTTACTTAGCAACAATGCTTAAAGTAACTCTTAAGTACTAAATGGTGTTTGATTGCATCAGCCCCACTCACTGACAGCACTGACTCACTTGTTGCTCTCCAGCTGAAGTGGACAAGGACAAATCTTACAGGTCCTCAGAGCGGCGCTGCCGTAGTAACCGTCCTTACACCGTTCGCAGTGGTCTCCAGCAGTGTTGTCTTGGCAGTTCTGTTGGAACAGAGGCAACGTGTCTTTAAAAGACCCTCTCCTTCACATCAGTCAACACTAATGAGATTCAGCTGGTAACCCGAGGTTAAAGATCCACCCAGCAGTTCAGGAACCTGACGGATGGACTGGAGCTATTCCAAAACTCTTATACTTCAGTACAGCCAGTAAGCAGTAATACCATAGAAAAACATGACCACAGACCAGGATGGGTTTTTTTTTTTTAACAGTAGCTTTACTTTTTATTTTTTACAAGAAAAAGATTAAACCATTTATTTTTGGTTACTGAAGTTAAGGTTAGGAAATGTACATACAGGTACTTATGTACAGTACAAATGGGAAATATTACACTTATATGTATAAAGAAATGTAAGTATAGATATTAGCATATGTATTATACATATAGCAGTATAATTCATATAGACACCACCATATCACTGCTGTCAGAACAAAACCTCATATCTTTATATTTGTAGTTTTTAAGATTTTCTTTTCCCCACAACCCTGAGGGAGAAAATGGATGGATGGATGGATGGATGCAAGTTTTTCTTTTTTCCCCCAAATTTTCTCCCCAATTTAGTCGTATCCAATTCCACCCACTAGTTAGGACTCCCCCGTCACACTATATCACCAGGTCTACGAGGGCGAGCGCTAGCAAAGGCTTACTTTGAGACCTGGGAAACGCTACCCCCTCTTTTTGAACTGACGCAATGTCACTGGACAGCCGAACGCGCTCGGAGGAAAGCGCCAACCGCCAGTTCTGTTACATCAGCTAACAGACGCCTGCGCTGACTAGCATTGCGCTGAGTGATGCGATGACAGGCGGGGCCACCCTACCCACTCAGGAAGAGGCCGACTGCGCTCTCTTGGATTCCTGGATACGGACGGCTGTAGAATCACCAGGGATCAAACTTTTATGATGAATGAACCAAAATAAATGGCCCAAAATTACTCAGAAAACGGTGATATGAGATTTTGTTCCAACAGCAGTGATTTGATACATATGGTACTATAGAACATATGAGTATGACATTATTATTAGACACACATTGGGGAAAAAACAAAACAAA
The DNA here is from genome assembly GCF_015220715.1 of Pygocentrus nattereri. Taxonomy (NCBI): domain Eukaryota; kingdom Metazoa; phylum Chordata; class Actinopteri; order Characiformes; family Serrasalmidae; genus Pygocentrus; species Pygocentrus nattereri. Next base: position 12,725,378 of record NC_051212.1, read on the forward strand.
AAAAAACAAAAAACAAAAAGCAAATCTAAGTGTGCTTGTCAACATCTGCCCTCTCCTTTATCAGTTTGTACACTGCCCTGTGTTTGTGTATGTGTGCATCACCCTTGAACCAAGATCTAGACCTTAGCTGTTCTTACATAACAGGACATGATCTAATCTTGCCCAGACTGACAGTGAAATCCTTTGAGTGCATAGCAGAGTCACGAACACAACTACCTACAGGGTGCTGTGGGTTCGGAACAGGACTGCATGTAACCGTCTGCACGAAATGATGACAGTGATCTGTATGAACTGACAGCTTCAGCTTCTTAGACAAACCTGTACCCATAATTTGTGGACATTACAGAAGAAAAATAACCGGCTTCTTACGTTACTCACTTGGTGTTACTGAAATGGTGGGGTTATCACAAAGCTGCTTTGACCCTGGCAGCTTCTCAGACGCACACAGGCCAAAACTGGCTAGACGCCGATAAAAGTATTGTGGCATAATAATCTACTGGTGAGCAAATTATTGCATTGTGTGTGTGTGTGTGTGTGTGTGTGTGTGTGTGTGTGTGTGTGTGTAGTTCTTACCCGACATTTCCCTGTACTCTCCTCGCATTCATCTGAAAGGCCATTACAAGCACAGGGCACACAGCGGCTGCTCCGGTCTCTATAGAAACCCCGAGCACATCTCTGTGTGTGAGAGACAGACAAAGAAAGGTTGTTTTATCAAAGCGGTACTCCAAATGACCATTTCTGGAACAAAGTGGTTGTGAGAAAATATATTAAAAATCAAATACTAGTTCTCTTTATGACCCATGGCTGTGATCGTTTTGGATAAGTTATCAAAGTCGCCATCCTGCTATGGGGCCAATCAGAATACACTGGACAGACAAATATACTACAAGCCCATAACAGAACTTGAACACAGAATCATCACTTTCATTGGCTTAAAATAAAAAACAAGCTAGACTTAAGAGTTACTTTATATTTTACACAAGAAACCAATCAGAAAACATTACACAATTATGCTACTAGTCCGTAACAGGAATTCGCCATAAAATCTTGACTTTTGTTATAATTTAGTTACACAGCTTTAAATCGAATCATCCTACAGCAAGACATTAAACCATAATCCTACTAATGAATATCGGACCTTTAATATAAAATCAACCATTTCATTAGAAATCAGTCAAAAGTAGGTCTTAAACATGCCCATGACTTGAGCCCTTCTATCTTCATGTTATGCAGCTTGAACTCCAAAGTCTCCAGCTTTGATTTTACCTGGGTCACCTGTCCAGCATCTACAAAAGGAAACTCAATCTTCTGCGTGTCCACATCGTTTAGAGACGGAAACTGAATCCTCTGTCCTTCCCGGTCATCTACAGAAGGGAATGAAACCCTCTGTACCCCGGGCCAGTCTTGTCTCGTTGGATGCCGTGGGGTCCTGTGAAACGGTCGGGGTCCAGCCACACACAACCCCAACAATGCCCAAATTATCAGCAGCCACAGTGCTCCACTGCTGAGAACGCCTATCCTTACACGCCTCGCTGACATTCCGGGTGAAGCTTGTGAACCAAGTGTGCGAGTGTGAGGACAGACGGCTTTTTAAGAGCGAGTGAGCGAGGACACGCCCCGAACATGCACGTATACCTGAGTCAGCTAGAAGAGCACAGGAAATGCACTCACACTCACTGTGTTATGACAGCACAGTGGAAGTGGAGCCACACAAACACACGTACACAGACACTTTAACGTAAGTGGATGTAAGATAAGACTTTATTTCAATTAACTGTGGACCATTTCTATTAGTCCAACAGTCACCTGTTCAAATAATATAAAGCACAGCTGGCATTTTCAGTAATGCCAAAAAATGAAGTGAATGAATAAACAAAAACTATGGAATAACAAGGTTCTGATCTGATGCACAGTGCTGTGCAGAAGATTACGGCCTCTTAGAAAAATTCTTTTAAAAAGCTGCTTATCTGTGTTTCCTGGAAGCATCTGAAAGCACAAATATCATTCTCAAATGGCAGAGCGAGCATCACACTGAACACTATATGAATTAATGTGATCTCAACACTAACACGCGTTTGGTCAGTAAGTGTTTATTTGCTCAGAGGAAAAAAAAATAGAATATCAATACAATAAGTAGGGACTTTTGTATGTCAATGTGTTTAACAATTTCCAGATCTCATCTTGAGGAAGCCCAGTATTATTTTTTTAGTTATCATCCAACACATTCTTGTTATTTATACTGTATTTATGTTCATTTGTGTTTTAATACAAGTCTTTTTAAATACAAAACCCACTTTTTAATCAGTAATAATAGTGTTAAGCTATTTGTTTAGGTCCCCAAGAGTGTGGCACGTACTGTATGTAGGCTTAACAGTAGAGCAGGTAGAGCATCAACACCCTCAATTTTTACTGAAATAAGTGACTTTCTGTATGAGCACAATTTACCAAAATTTTATTTTTATGTAATTTTGCCAACGTGCCCTGAAACAAGCTGTCACTTGAGAATGAAATCGATTCTTTACTGTGAGATTTGTTGAGTGACTACAGTGCTAATCGTCAGCACAAGGTTAGATTTGTGATTCAGAAGAAATGTAGTGGGAATAAAACACAGCCAAAATTATAAATGTGGGTTATAAAGTTGGCACTGATCCAATACCAGGTATCAGTAGAAAATGTTGGACTGAATCCCAGAGGAAAAATGAATGAATCCGATTTTAAAAACTAGTAGATGTAAGGAAGAAAATTTGGATCGGTATCGCCAACACTCACCGTTTTAATATCAGTACCGGGAATAAAACACTGGTACTGTGCCATCCTTAGAGGGTTAGATTTAGTATATAATCCTATATAACCAGCAACGTGCAAAGTGGAGTATGTTATTGTTTTTATTAGCCACTTTAATACACAAGTTGGCTAGCTGACTAGCTTAATACAGTGCAGTTTCAAGCTTTTTTGCCAGGATATTTTAGGATTATTTCTAAGTCTAAATCTTGAAGGAATCTCTATTTATTGAAAGATGAAGGAAAGCAAAAACACATTTCCCTGGGATTTCTGCAATGGAATGTTATCTACACTGAATCTACAGAGAATCTACAGTCTGCATGGTGTCAAAACTCAATTTTGCTTTACTTTATGCTTTTATCACAGAGCAATTTACACACCATAGACAAATACAGAGTGTGTTTACATGCACTCAATAATTTGATTAGTATCAGATTCTGCAGTTATCTGATTATCCAACTGGTTATGTAAACAGCCTATTCAGATTTCTTATTTCAGATTAAGGAATCCAATACAGACTGGATTTTAGCTCAGTAATCAGGTTTTTCAGTGCAGGTATACTCTTACTCTTACTCTGATTTCTTTCAATTGTGTCAGTCTGCATCTGTCCTGGGAACAGCAAGCAGCGTTTAGCACCCGCAAGACACGAAAGAAAAACAACTGAAGCGATGCTGAAACCAACTACACTATTGACAAAAACAAGAATTTGAACATTATTCATCTGCTAGATGACGTGTTCATAATTTGAGGTTCAGTGATGATATGAACGAATGAAATGTAACTGTAATGAAACACAAAGTTCTTCAATAATCCTTCAGCCAGTCTCAGGCAGAGACAGATGACATGACAATGAAAACGTCAGCCTGATAGAAGCTATTCAAAAGATGTAGCACACGACAGTGATCCTTCAGAATATCAATCAATTTAATAGTCAGTATAGTCCGACCATTTAAACAGAAAAGCAGGTATGAAACACGGTTAAGATTCAGTTGGAGCTAAACGTTGTGTATTTACTGAGTGATCAAACACAGGGTAAAAATCAGACTCAGACAGTGAGTGCATGAGGTACTCACACCTGAATCACACAGTTCCAAGATATGGAACCTAAAGGGTGTGACCGCCACTCCTCTCTCTCTCTCTCTCTCTCTCTCTCTCTCTCTCTCTCTCTCTCTCTCTCTCTCTCTCTCTCTCTCTCTCTCTCTCTCTCTCTCACACACACACACACACACACACACACACACACAGCAGTGTCCAAACAGTCTGATTTTTCTACCGCAAAGATACCACTCCCTTCCCAAAGGTGTCCCGGCACGCCCTGTATGTGTGTGTCAGAATGCGTCTAGATTTATTCATGCCCGCTGGCTATAGACTTCACACTTCCTCCCAGCTCTCCTTTTCTGGGCAAGTCCTCACACAAGCATGTTCAGATACGTGATGGAGCTGCTATAGCAACCATCCCAGGAAAACAACAGCTAGACTCAGACCACAGAGCCAAACTCACCCTAACCCACCATTACCGGCCAAAACAAGAGCAGTTATGACATTACTACACATCAGTTTATTATACTGACGTCAGATCAGTTATGTAGTTTCCGTTACCATAGACAGGGTTTGCAGGTTAGTAAACACAGCTGGTCCAAGACTAGAATTAACCTACCAGCGCTCTCACGTTTACAGCGTAAAGAAATCGGAGTCGTTAGTTTTTACAATAATCCATTTCACAGCAAACCACTCTAAATGACTTGGTTTACATCTTTAAGTTAAACATTTTGAAAAATTGCTTAATTAGTTTGTGCGCAAAGGAGAAATCACAACCACCCAAACAGCAGCTTAAGGCAAACTGATTTGGCACTAACGTTGCAATAAGGTAGGTTTGAATTTACTTACATTAAGCATGAAAAATGTACATATTGTACATTTTAATAAAGTATTTATATTTAAAGGCATCTGTTATTTCAAGACTTGGACATCAGGCCAATTCAGCTTTGCTTCTGAACAACTAACCAATCCAATGCAGTCTGACATAAATATTAAAGTCAGCAGAAGCCTTACACATACATAAACAGTGGTTCATGTATTTCAGCATTTTTTGACAGTAAAGTCAATGCCCTTCTCATTTAAACAGGCTTCTCACTCTTCTTTTACAGCATGTGGTCAATCATCTGTGACCCATTGTTGATGAATTTTCCCGCACTCACCTGAGCGCCTGGGTGTGACTAGGCATGTCTAGACAACAACAGTGCAATAATTATGGAAAGGCTCCCGAAAAAACATGTCACTTTAATGCAAAACCTCCATTTGATCTTGTTCAGCCTAACACCTTTCTGCCTCTCCTGTAGGATCACTTTCTTCAAGCTCTTTCTCCAACAGTTAGTCTTAACATGCCTTGGGCTGCTAGAGCGACTTTGACATATGAGAAACAGCAGAATGGTCCGTTTCAAAACCAATAACAGTCCGTGAAAAATAAACACCGTACTTCAGGTATATACTCTGTAGGTATATACAACACATACTTCAGATTTGTCTTTAACGTTCATTTTTAGAGCTTTTCTCCTCGCTCAGAGGAATTCAAACTAGTTTTGTTAGTCAGGCCTTGACTACTCCATAACACTGAGCTGCCTGCCAACAAAATTTAGCCCACGGAAAGTCACCGAGGTCCCAATTAGCATGCAAACTCACTGCTATCAGCCTACTCGGGCTGCATTTATATCTCTAAAACAGGCCGCAGAAATTCAGGAGATCAACATCGATTCTTGGATAAAATCATATTGAAATTCATCTTAAACAAGACAACAACAGAGGCACCATCAGTACAAATTATTATTATTTTTTTAAAACAAATGTGTCCTAACTGGGGCCCAGGCACCACAAACTCACGATGGACATCACCAGTCAGGTAAAACCAGTAGTGACTGAAACTGTCACTTGTACTTGTAACTTGTAGTTACGAGGCCAATGACAGAAAGAGAGAAGAGGGACGAGGGAGGATCTTCTCTGTCTTTATACCTAAATGAGAAATTGCTATAACATCATGTGCCGGGCTCCACTGCGCCACAGAAACAATGAGATTTAAGGGATCCCTGCTTCTGAAATATGGCATTTTGGAAGGGTGTGTGTCATCGTCCAGCATAGATTGGCCATCAACAACCACTAAACTTGGCAAGAGAGTTGAATCAGTTGTGTTACAGCAGTAAATCACAGGAATGTAGGAATCTGGGTCTCCAGGACCAGGTCTCCGGTTGTGTAGAATGCACAGCGCTTTGTCAACGAAGCAACCGGGATTTTGAAAGCCATGCAGTGTGCAGTTGGCCCACACATTAAACTGATCCTTGCAATCCCTTCTTACCCCGCCCACCTTCTTATTATTCATTGTCATATTTTCTCTTGAATGTTTGTTAAAAAGTAACCTTTGCATGTGTGATATACTCTGCAATCTGACTGTTCTGAAGTGAAGACGTTCCAAAGCCCAGGCTGCAGCCGAGGTAGTGCGGGTCCTTGGTAGAACAGTCCTGTGAAGACTCCTTCTTAGTAGCCTATCAGTCACACAAATGGAACTGTCTTAAAGAGGCTGCGTGGTGACGTCACCAGAAAGGTCATGCCTCTTCAAATTGTGGTGTCCATTGCATGTTTGTTGCTTTTTCATTTCTTCACGGAAATGGAGGAGATGTTTTTATGTAGTACAATAAACTACAAATATACAAATACTTCTAAATATAAAACGATACCTGAAATATAATTTAATTAATCAATCATTTTACACTTACACTTGTTTTCCGTCATTTTCGTGGTTCTATTTTATTTTTTTCTTCGCGTCATTTGTGTGTAGAGAACTGTGGTTAACCGAAGGCCTGGAAAGATGCATCTGTTGCATCCTCGAGATCACTCCAAACGTGGGTGGCATTTCTAGGCTGTATACGAAGGGTCCTTCACTTTGGAACGGCCTTGTATGACGGCGGCCGACAAATGCAGCTTACCCTTGGCTGCAGCCTAAGCTTTGGAGCGCAGCTAGTGAGAAGTGAGAATAGTGTAGTTAGTTTGGTCCCCTCACCTGGCAGGAGTCACCGGTGTACTGTGGTGGGCAGGAACACACTTCCACAGTGCTGGCCGGACCCCCACTGCCTGTAAGACTAGCCTCCTCCATTCCTACGTCCCCGATGCTGAGCCTCTGACTCTGGCTGAAGTGCAGTGCTCGGATCCACACCGCCTCCAGCCTGGATAACACATGCATAAACTCCTCACGGGACACAGGTCTGTTGGTGCCACTGTGGCGGAAGTTACTCTGTAAAAAGCATCATCAGGGATTAAATTCGGTACAATTACACTGTGGAACTACAAGGAAGGTCTGATATGTGGAGCATTCTGCACATACCAGTAGTCAAAGAAGTAATGTTTGATTTTTAAATTAAAAACTAATAATTAATTAAAACCAGGCAAAGTATGTGTTAACATGAAGAACTATTTGGGTATATTTAGCTTCAACACTCAACTTCAACTTTAAGTCTTTCTTAGTATGAAGAGCAGGTTTTGCCTACATAATAATTTGACAAATTTCTTTTCCTAACGATTGTTTAAAGCACACAATGAAACTCCTTTGGACAAAAAGGTCTTAAAAATACTTGAATTGTTTGAGTGCTGACATCGTAACAAGGATAAAATGTGTGGGCTTTGGCATTTTTCCTATTGCTCCTTCAGTTCTGACGTTTTTCAAAGAAAATTGGCAAAAAATTAAACAGATTCCTAATCTCTGACATGTTAAGTTATTGCAAACTGACAACAAAACATGTTCCTTTTTATTCAAAAAAGCCTTCATGTGAGAAACTAGAAGTGCTCAAACTTTTGATGATAAGTGTATGATGAGTAAAGTCTTATTCTGTGGGTGAAAAAATGGTGACTTGTATTTGCGAGATCTTCCCCACTTTTCCAGTTCCACTGCTGTGATATTACCTAGACAGCTGATAGAGCTGTATGGACACCAAAGCCATATACAGATCTGGTTAGTTGATGGGGTAAAAGCTGAACTCTACTGGTTAGATCCTGTTGCTGATTAAACGCTGGTTCACCATGTGTTGTGAAATTGGAATTGCACATGGAAGAAATGCTGTCATGTACCTGCTTAAAACCCATTTGTAATTAATCACGCCAAGCAGGAGTCATTGTATTTTAATTTAATTTATTTTATTAACAGTTTAACATCCTGCAAACCAGCTATTTAGCAATTCATCTTAAATGAATAAAGAGTTTGTCAACCTAACTTCCATCAGAAGCAGCTGCCCACTTATATTGGCTTATCTTATATGTGTGTCTTGAACCAACAGCTTTTCTGTTTCTTTACTCAGTAAAATTTAAATACACTATATTTCCAAAAGTATTCAAATCACTCATACAAATCATTGAATTCAGGTGTTCCAATTACTTCCATGGCCACAGGTGTATAAAACCAAGCACATAGGCCTGCAGACTGCTTGTACAGACATTAGTGAAAGAATGGGTCGCTCTCAGGAGCTCAGTGAATTCCAGTGTGGTACCGTGATCGGACGCCACCTGTGCAAGTCCAGTCGTGAAATTTCCTCTCTACTAAATATTCCACAGTCAACTGTCAGTGGTATTATAACACAGAGGAAGCGATTGGGGTCAGTGACAGAGGTCACAGGCGTCAGTGGATGCTGAGGCGCACAGTGCGCAGAGGTCGCCAACTTTCTGCAGAGTCAATCGCTACAGACCTCCAAACTTCATGTGCCCTTCAGATCAGCTCAAGAACAGTGTAGAGAGCTTCATGGAATGCATCTCCATCTGGCAATGTGATAGACAAGTCTGGGTCTGGTGGTTGCCAGGAGAACAGTACTTGTCTGACTGCATTGTGCCAAGTGTAAAGTTTGGTGGAGGGGGGATTATGGTGTGGAGTTGTTTTTCAGGAGTTGGGCTCGGCCCTTTAGTTCCAGCAACAGGAACTCTTAAAGCTTCAGCACCAAGAGATTTTGGACAATTCGTGCTCCCAACTTCATGGGAACATTTTGGGGACGGCCCCTTCCTGTTCCATCAGGACTGCTCACCAGTGCACAAAGCAGGTCCATAAAGACATGGATGAGCGAGGTTGGTGTGAAACAACTTGGCCTGCACAGAGTCCTGTCCTCAACCCGACAGAACACCTTTGGGATGAATTAGAGTGGAGACTGTGAGCCAGGCCTTCTCATCCATCGTTAGTATCTGACCTCACAAATGTGCTTCTGGAAGAACGGACAAAAATTCCCATAAACACACTCCTAACCCTTGTGGAAAGCCTTCCCAGAAGAGTTGAAGCTGTTATAGCTGCAAAGGGTGGGCCGACATCATATTAAACCCTATGGATTAAGAATGGGATGTGACTCAATTCATATGCATGTGAAGGCAGTCGAGCGAATACTTTTGGAAATATCGTGTATGGAAGTTTTGTAGTTATGACTGCGAGAAACTGAATTATAGACACACCTTAGGGTCTTTGGTGTTTAACAGGATAAAAACTGCATGTATGTAGCCGAACTGTACTGAAATAACATTTTACCTCCACAAGCTGGACACGGCCCTGGTAAAGTCTGTCTGGGGAGGGGGGCTGAGGGTCCTGGTAAACTAGTGTCATTTTCTGCCCCTGTCAGACGAGGAGAACGGAGCGCACATCTTTTATTTCAGCGTACCAAACATGACTGAACAGATACATTTGGCAAGACTCAGCACAAAGAAAGCTCAAATTAATCACCACTGAGCGTGGCTAAAAATGAATCAGCAGTTTAGAAGGCAATGCGACGGCATCCTCAGTCAGGGTTTGTGGTGAATGAATACCTTTAGAAGGACGTCAGGCTGTTTATCCAGCAAACGCATGCCCTCACGAGGAATGCCAAAAGATTTGATCTGATATGTCAGGTAGCCCCCATAAGACGACACCTGGAGTACAGACATGAGGAGAGGATTATATACCATTGTTATTATATAGGAGTGGTGCTTACTGATATATTTTTCGTTATGATTTAATTCTAATTGTCCTTAACTTTAACAGTCCTGCACTAAGACAGTGACACCTAAACTGTCTATGCCAATTTTGAGAATTTAGAAAATTTAAAGCTGAAGCCACTCTGTTGACAACATGTTTACATCTGTTTAGAGATGTCATTAAAACTCAGAGACTTTGCTCTAGTAATCTATAGGACTGATGTGACAGGAAATGTTTCTGACAAACTTGCATCCGTAAAAATGGACAAACGTACAGGCGAAATTCCATCAGCAAAATGTGGATATGGGATTTTTATATAGGTGTGTGATTTATATAGATAGCAGTACTTCATATAGTGTCAGAAACCAAATAAGCAAGACCATCTAAGATGACTTGACAACTCAAAGCAGTTTGAAGTAGATGAGTAATGATTTAAGCCCAATCTCATTTCACCTCTTGCCCCTTCCACTCAGCCCTCCATTCTGCACATTCACGCCTAGGGGTAGGGTGTCTCTAGCTTTGTAGATGTAGAGGGGTAGGGTGAAGTTTTAGGGCTACACGGTCCTCCAAATGGAAGTTTTTCAGAGGCACACCACTGTAATGTTGTTTCAACATATCGCTGTTGTGTGAAAAACCCAGTGGGAATCTCCAAAATAGTGACTTTACAGGAGAAGGAAAAAACAGACTTCGCTTTTAATGTAAGTCAATGGAACCAGACTTTTTTTACTAGAGATTTTGGTTCTTTGCTCCATTAAATCATGTAATTTATACACAATATAAAGGTCAACATGAAATTTCAAATGTCAAAAAAATATCAAAAATGGAGATATGGCATTTTCTTACGACAGCAGCGATATTCCGGTCCTTTCTTTCATAACAAGCATAAAAATAGTATCCTAATAAAATGCTGATGTCTCGGTAGCTAGCTAAACGTTTTTTACTGAGCTAAAATCCAGTCTGTATTGGATTTCTTAATCTGATACCTATGCCTTAATCTGAAATAAGAAATCTGAATAGGCTGTTTACATAACCAGTTGGATAATCAGATAATTGCAGAATCTGATACTAATCAAATTATTGAGTGCATGTAAACACACTCTGTGTTTGAAAAATAGTCCAGCAATTCTGACACTTGAACTGCCAGAATGTAACTGCTGCCCCATTCAAGGAGGAATGAGAAAATTCAAACAAGAAGCTGGTGAATATCTGACTTCAGCATCATATCACTGAAGAATTAGGGATGAGTATAATAACTGTTGCATCCCCCCTCTTTAAAGGCACATGATGCCCTACATGTAACTAAAGCCCAGCAGTGAGGAGCTGAACTTTACCCTCCTCTGCTGTCACTGCAGGTGGGCAGGGTTGCCCACAGAGCAACGCTGGTAGCTGTTAATGAAGTGATGCTCTTTTTAGTTTAGGGTCCCATTTTGTAGGGGAACATTTCAACCACTACACCGTGTAACTTGCAAGGGATAAGGTGACACTCGAACACATGGGATTGGGCCTTAGGCTTGCAGGTAGCAACACACTAACTGACTGATCAACTATGAGACGAGATGAAAAATGTATAGCTTTGCTGTAACTACCACTTTCAAGCATCTCAAAAATATTTCAATTTTTGGACTCATTTAGAGTTTAAGCGAGGGTCTCACCCTGTCCCCCAGGTAAGACTGAGGGAGAACCCAGTGCACCTGCACCACAGACACAGGCAGCTCCTGAACATCCGCTACCACCGTGTTACTGAGAGGATTCAGGACAGTGGGAATCTCCTCCAGATCAGATGACATCAAACGCCAGGAGCGCATGTCTACAAACTGAGAGAGAGAGAGAGAGAGAGAGAGAGAGAGAGAGAGAGAGAGAGAGAGAGAGAGAGAGAGAGGGAAGGAGAGAGAGAGAGATGGAAAGAGAGAGTGAGAGAGATGGAAAGAGAGTGTGAGATGGAAAGAGAGAGAGAGAGAGAGAGAGAGAGAGAGAGATGCAAAGAGAGTGTGAGATGGAAAGAGAGAGAGAGAGAGAGAGAGAGAGAGAGAGATGCAAAGAGAGTGTGAGATGGAAAGAGAGAGCGAGAGTTGGAAAGAGAGCGAGAGATGGAAAGAAAGAGAGAGATGGAAAGAAAGAGTGAGAGCGAGAGCGAGAGAGCGAGAGAGAGAGAGAGAGAGAGAGAGACAGAGAGAGAGAGAGATGGAAGGAGAGAGAGAGAGATGGAAAGAGAGAGTGAGAGAGATGGAAAGAGAGTGTGAGATGGAAAGAGAGAGAGAGAGAGAGAGAGAGAGAGAGAGAGAGAGAGAGAGAGAGAGATGCAAAGAGAGTGTGAGATGGAAAGAGAGAGAGAGAGAGAGAGAGAGAGAGAGAGAGAGATGCAAAGAGAGTGTGAGATGGAAAGAGAGAGCGAGAGTTGGAAAGAGAGCGAGAGATGGAAAGAAAGAGTGAGAGCGAGAGCGAGAGAGCGAGAGAGAGAGAGAGAGAGAGAGAGAGAGAGAGAGAGAGAGAGAGAGAGAGAGAGCGAGAGAGAGAGAGAGAGAGAGAGAGAGAGAGAGAGAGAGATCATGGCCTTGGTCTTTATTTCTTCTCAAAATCATCAGGGGCTTTCTTTAAAGCTCTTATGAGAGCAGAAAGGAAGAATGTACTTGAAAGAAACCTTAACAGGATCTCGTTGAGAATGAAAAAGAGGTTTAGAAGCACTCACTATTCTAATCATATCACTCATACAATGTATTAAAGAACACTGTTTTTAGCTTTGACTGCTTAGACGTTAACACAGAGAAACACACATCCACCTTTCCTCTGCGTTTCTCCGAGCTGCGGCACTGATCTGTGGCTCCGAAGCAGAAGCACTTGGTGCATCCTTCCGGGTTGGCTGGGTCAAAATGGAACGAGCCCTTGCGGCACGTGTCACATCGAGAGCCCTCCACGTTACTCTGATCAAAACACACACACACACACACACACACACACACACACACACACACACACACACACACACACACACACACACACACACACACACACAACTTGTATCCTAAACATAAAACACAATTCACAGCTGTACATGAGTGATCTGCTGGAACTGATTGGCATAATTCACTTAATGGACTTTGGAAGATCACTGCAACGACTCAGGATTAAAGTCATACAGCATAAAGATCAAAGCTGAGAAATGCGCGTAACACTTTGATATGGATGCAGTAAATTAACGGTTATGAAGATTATGGTAAGATTTTATTTTGAAAGGGATAAAAAGCAAGTTTGATGTTGCTGTTCTACATTAAAAGGGAAATTCCACCTGTTTTTTGAGACTGCTGCAAAATTCAGCTTTTACAATGTGAACACAGTCAGACACGTGTCAGTGTGTTTTGAAGTGAAATGCTGAATTCCAGAGAAGCTTTCTGAATTTGTCACAGTGGTAGGATGGAACCGAACGTCTGAAGCGTTTAATGCCTCAGAAGGCTACAGCGCAAGGTCATTAACTGGTTTTGCATATGCTGCCTGATACCTGAGACATTGTTTTAAGCTTTTAAGGGTTCTTTGCATTGTGAGAACGTTACTGAGATCGATGGAGAATGTGCCGTTCTATGCAAAACCTTTTTAAAAAAGGGTTCCATATAGCACCTCAAAGGTTCCTCAATTATTACAATCTCAAGTCTGTTACAGTAGAAGAACCCTTTTTGGTGCTATATAGAACCCTTTTCAAATATAAAATGCACTCATCAATTTGCGGAGAACTTTAATGACGCAAAAACCCTTTGATCATGCAAAGGATTCGATGAGTGCTCGTTTTCTTTATTAAAGAACCCCCGAAGAACCTTTTTAAGTGTGTAGTTCCTACCACCACTGTAAAGAAATCCTTTGTGTACATCTAAGACTGGATTATGGACAAGTTTACTGCACTGATAATATTTAATGAGAGTGCAATGTGTGTGTGTGTGTGTGTGTGTGTGTGTGTGTGTGTGTGTGTGTGTGTGTGATTATTAATTCATATTTATTTATTTATATATATTTATTGCATTTTTCTGTGTCATTGTCACCTTGCAGAGGCACTGGCCACTGTTGGGGTCGCATATCTGTGGAATCACTCCCCCGACGTTGCATGAACAGTGTATACACTCAGGGAAGCGGTAGTAACCGGAGACGCACTGAGAGCACTGCCGCCCACCTATTCTGGGTTTACAACTGGAACACAGAGGAAAACCGTGCAATTCACACATACGTACAGTACATACCCAGACCTACAATGGATAAACAGCATAAACAGGCTCTGTACACAGAGTAAAGAGGCATATTGCTTAATAAACAAAGACAATATGAAACCTTTAAATAAAAAAAGTTCAAAACACTAACAACTGACCCAAAGCAACTTGCTAGGGTAATGATTTTTCTTCATAGCAAAATGGGCCAATAGCTGCGTTTCATTAGCCTTTTTAAACCTTGATGCTCAATAAATGAACCCATGAAACACGCTAGCACATTCCCCGTACTTCCTGTACTAACTGCCACTTTATATTCATAAATGAAAAATCAAGTTGACAACTTGATTGATAACACGAATCAACTAAAGTGCTCAATTTAAAGTAAGAGAGAACTGGCTGTTTAGCACAATGAGTCATGCATATTTATGCAACGGCATTCGCGCACTTACCTGCCTCACGTTATTTACGCCATAAAATTGCAACATATACCAGCAGCACAAAAATAAATATAACAAGGAAAAATCGGATCCGTTCTTGGCTGATTCTGGTCATGCATCCTTACTACTAGCAAGTGCTAGTACAAAGCATCCAAGAGTAAAACGTCTGTTGTCAGTATTCAATGGAATTTAGTCCAAAACCGGTGGTAGATCTTGTAGTCATCTGATATCTATCGTATGGAATATCTACTGCATGCTAAGCTGGCACAACTGCCAAATGTATGCACGTCCACTGGTTTAAGCTTTGTTTACTATAAAAGAAGACTTTTGCTTGCGACCAGACAAACCCCAGAAAACTCTAGTTTATTTATTAGCTGTGACTCACGTGCACTGGCCAGTGGTGATGTGGCACTGGCCCGTGTCTCCAGGGGAGACTCCAATGGGGGAACAGTCACAGCCCTCACAGCCGAGCAGCGGGTGATAGCTGAACGTGCGGCTCTCGCACACTTCACACGCAGGTCTCACGGTCTGCGGAGGGCAAATACACTCCCCCGTCACTTCGTCACACAGCCGCTGGCCACAGTCACATGCTGCAGACATGCACAGAGATGGAGGACAGGTGATTGAGGAGGCTACGAGGCTTCACGTACGGTCATTTGCAATGGAAAAGACCATCAAACATCTTTTAGGAAAAAAGGCAGAAGATCTGAGAAGTTATTTATTTATATAATAAGAATATCAATAGCGACATACTGATGCAGGATCAAGACTGCAATGTGTTAAAAAGCAGCTGCACATTAAAACACTAGCACATTATTTACTATGAATTTTTAATATATTAACTATAAACACACCACTTTTTACAAGTCTTGAACTAACAGACTACCAGCAGAGGGCACTCACGTCTGCAGTACGGGAAGCCGTAGAAGCCTGTGGCGCAGCGGGTGCACTGTCGGCCAATGACGTGAGCCCTGCAGGAACACTGGCCTCCAAAGGGCTTACAGGTGGGGCTTGTTGAGCCCACTTTGTCACAATCACAGGGCAGAGCGCCCTTGTAATAGTGGGCAACCAGGGAGCGGGCTGATGCTTTACAGAACTCTGAGGCACTGCGGGGACTGTGGGAAATAGAAGCTCAGTCAAAAAGTGTGGTTTGGGACACTGTATGACACGTTACCCAAAAAATGAAAAGTACAAACCTCTGATTTTAAGACGACGGCAATTATTATTTTAGTAATGCAACACATCTTTAAGACCGAGAGCTTTCAGATGACTGTATATGAGATCGATGTTTTACACTGACATACTGTGTCTGCATATAGGATAGTCCTCCTCACACTTACTTGATGTAAAAGCCCTGAGAGCCACACTGACTGATGAAATCTGAAGCCTTGTCCAGTGCTTTAGCCTTAAGCAGCTCAGGGCTGTAACGATCCTCAGGGACTGCCAGGATGTAATCCTTCAAAAAGAAAACAAACAAGGGACAAGGAGAGGAAACCCAGTGAGGCGTGTCATTAAAACTTCCACTTTGGTGATTATACCCTCTGATTAGATAAGCGCAAGCCTCGCCCTTTCAACGTTTGTGTGCTGTAAATAGTCCCAGGACCATTTGAATGCTTTTCCGTAGGTGTCAACCTATAGGATTTACTAAAAATATGGTTTTGTTGCTGTTTTAGAATTATTTAGAATTATTAGGCTGGAATACGAGAAATCTAATCTAATACAAATTAAAAAAAGCTACATATGCTCTTTTAACCTTTTTACACGTTTTTAGATGTAGGTATTAAAGTCTCTACTTCTGGAGTATAACATTTAAAAATGCATTATCAAAGATACATTTGCCCCTCAATGTTCATTGCAGAACATCATTTTTCATCTCTCTCTCTCTCTCTGACTGCTTTGGATTGTGTTTGTATGTGTATGAACCATGTGAGACACTGTTTGGCTCCTTAACTGTCAAATTACGTAAACATCTTATTCTGTTTCAGTATGAAGTAATTAGTATGATTAATAGAGCAACATACGAGTACAGACAATCCCTGCTGTTGTCTCTCATGATTTTAATGGTATACATTTTCTTTATGGGCATCCATACACATATATACAGTTTGGAAGCTGTGAATTTAAGATTTACTGTTGGCTGACATGTAAGGTTGATATTTACGCTTTCATTTTCTTAAACTCAATTTGACCTATTTGTTTCAAAAAGACAAATTTACACTTGATGCGTACGTCTCAATTCATTTCCATAGCAAACATTTCATTTTAAGGAGCAAAGCAAACTCTCAGCATTTGCCGAGCATTTTAAAGCTGGGTGGAAAGGCATCCCAGGTGGTAAGCACATAAATCGGTTTTCTTTTGTCTTTTGTTTGTTTGTTTGTTTTTGCAGTTTCTTTGTTACTCTAAAAAAATAAAGAAAACTCTTCAGTGAGTGTTAACCTGTGATTGATACTGTATATTTACACGTGCCATTAGCTCATATTATTTATATAAATGATGTATTGTAGTATACTGTCGCTGTTGTACCAAAACCTCATGCCCTCAAATTAACATTCAACATAACAAACAACTAGAAATGGTTTAAAGTTGCTTTTAATAAAATCTACATACACTAGTGAACACTAGTGAATGTTCTTTCATTCTCCTCTAAATTGACCAATTCACTGATCCAAGATATCAACTGTATATACTCAATAATGATATGCAGAGTATATGCAGTGTTAGCACTGTCTGTTCACTGTGTACTGACTGATAGTCAGTGAGTCTGTGCCAGTACAAATTCTAAACAACACACAGCAAACAAACTACGGAAACACTGAAAGAGCTGGGATACAGCCAGGGAGAAGCACTGAGAGAAGCACAGAGAGACAGTCAAACGGTCACATACCAGCCACATACCACAGTACCATCCCTCTCTCAATCCTGCATTCCTTTTATGGAAGCAAATCTATACGCTGGTGTAGAACAGACCAGCCGAAGCATCAAACACACAGCCCTCATGAGGCCATTTGCTCAGGCAGATCACTTCAGGCTGGATTAAGAACTTAGCAGGGCTTACAAACTGGAAAAGGCTAATAAAAGGAGCAGGAATGAGGCAGTAAAGGCATAGCTACCGACCAGAGTTAGAGTTTTTCCTTTCGGGATCCTCAGCGTGATTATCATGGTCTGCTGCATGGCGTCCAGGCTGATGCGTCTCTCCGCTATAACTGCACCCCTGCAGCCAGACATGGTAGGGCAGAAGGAAGCATTCAGCTGGCCTATAGAGCAGATAAAACAGAGGAGGGAAAAGAAAATTATAGGCAATCCCAATGAGATGAAAAAATAAAAGTACAGGAAAGATTCTAGAGCTGACCCTGTCAGTCATATTCCTGGATGAGTGGTGAGTAATGTTCGCTTATTTGAGTATCCCTGATCTCTACAAGACCCACAAAGGTTTGAAAATACTGCAGAAGCCTGAGCACTCCACTAACCACCACGGAAAAGCCCTACCTTCAGGAAGAAGGCTCAGATCAAATCATAATAAAACCTGCACACCATCTTAGCAGCAATTACTGACCAATCATTCAGATGATTAACAGTTCTCTACCAGTACCTTCAATACTGGGCAGTGTAACTGGACCAAACCCTCTCAAACACACCTGCTGTGACTGTTTTATTGTACCAGTTTATCTTATTCTCATCTCATTTTTATGGCATTATATTTAAGAGTTTGATTAAACTACATGGCCAAAAGTTTGTGGACACCTGCTCATGCAATGTGTCTTCTAAAATCAAGAGAATTAAAAAGAAATTTGTCAATTTCTGCTGCAGTAACTGCCACTACTCTTTAGAGAAGGCTTTACGTTAAATGTGTGAATATTGCTGTGAAGATCTGACTGCATTCAGCAGCAGGAGCACTAGGGAGATCAGGTACTGATGTTAGATGATCGGTTCTGGATTGGTTGGTGCTTCATCACTCTGAGGAACGCAGTTCCACTGCTCCACAGCTCAATGCTAGGGCGCTTATACACCTCTAGCCTCGACATTGGACTTAGGTTCATGTGCGACTGCTCCAGAGAATCCTGTTACAATATCAGTGCTTTTTTTATGGAGACTATATTAGCGGTGTGCACATCTGAACTCGTGTCAGAAGAGAGCAGCCGAATTCATTGAAAAGGTGTCCACAAACTTTTGGACATATAGTGTATTGTGACATATAGTGTATTTGCTTTTTATTCGGATTATAAAGTAGTAATTTGTATGATTATGTTTTTGTTTTTTCTGTTGTGTTTTACTGTTAAGAGCATGAGGCAAACCCCTCACCTGTCAGTTGGTATTGTATAAAATACTGGTTCACAATTCTGGTCTGATTTCATTAATCAAGTAATAGTGATAGACCGAAGAAATTCCTAGTACCTTAGGTATAATGATGCTCCTATACCATATCTATATATACAGTATGTTTACAAATGTAATAACAACACATAGACAGAGATATAAGTACATTTCTGAATATTAATTATAACTTAAATGAAATAATATCCTGTACAAGGTAATTTTTAAGCATTTTATCCTTACCAAGATAAAAATTCAAAAGAACTGGCCTGTGTATGATGGAATGATCTGATATTTAGTCTCTGGGAGAAAATACACCAAGAGAACTTCAACTCACTATTTGGTGGAGCACTTAAAGCAGGAATGTTCACTTTTATCCACAAAGAAGTTTATTCCAACCACACAGGAGCTCATCTGATTCCACTTGCTTAAATAGTTGGTCTACATCTTCAAACAACTGTTAATGTGAGCTCCTGATTTGTTGAAACGAAAACCTGCAGCCACACCGGCCCTTTACGGCTAAGACTGGAGACCCCTGACTTAGAGCATGATGTCATCACCGACTATGAACCCACATGAGCCACTACAAGCACACACCAGTATTCCTGTATCAGCTTTAGCACTTTCAATTCAGAGTCACAGCAGCAAAAAGAAACACTGGTGCTTAATCTTACTAATATTTCAGATGTGAAGAGTCGTGTGCAATCATTCTAGATGAGCCCAAACAAGTTCTCTTTGTCTTAAAGGCCCAGACAAACCCTGAGTGCAGTATGTATGCTCACCTGCCCAGGTGCTTCCCGTGTTCAGCAGGACCTCCACAGGGAAGGCAGGGTGCTCGGGCTGACAGTACTGCACTATAAATACATAACGGCCCGGCTGGGGCACCTGCGCACTGAGCTCGACCTCAGTCTGAGTGAAGAAACAGACACATTCAGCTGAATGGGTTTTGCATAGTAACAAAAAATCATGGTCATTCATTAAACTAGAAAAGAACAGAAATTTAGCCACCAAATATTTTTTTCATATCAACTGAATATGAATTTTATGTGTCAAAAATAAAAATAATGTACAACCCCAATTCCAACCTAAATAAAAACAGAATACGATGATTTGCAAATCATCATGCAACTTCAGTGGCTCAACAGTCCGGCGTCTCCGTTGTCGTATGTTGTGCTTCATAGTGCGCCACACATTTTCAATGGGAGACAGGTCTGGACTGCAGGCAGGCCAGTCTAGTACCCGCACTCTTTTACTACGAAGCCACGCTGTTGTAACACGTGCAGAATGTGGCTTGGCATTGTCTTGCTGAAATAAGCAGGACGTCCCTGAAAAAGACGTTGCTTGGATGGCAGCAGATGTTGCTCCAAAACCTGTATGTACCTTTCAGCATTAATGGTGTCTTCACAGATGTGCAAGTTACCCCTGCCATGGACACCAACACACCCCCACACCATCAGAGATGCTGGCTTTTGAACTTTGCGCTGATAACAATCCGGACAGTCCTTTTCCTCTTTGGCCTGGAGGACACGACGTCCATGATTTCCATAACAATTTGAAATGTGGACTCGTCAGACCACAGGACACTTTTCCACTTTGCGTCAGTCCATCTCAGATGAGCTCGGGCCCAGAGAAGCCGGCGGTGTTTCTGGGTGTTGTTGATATATGGCTTTGTATATTTGGATATATGTCTTAACTGACAGTGGTTTTCTGAAGTGTTCCTGAGCCCATGTGGGAATATCCGTTACAGAATGATGTGGGTTTTTAATGCAGTGCCGTCTGAGGGATCGAAGGTCACGGACATTCAGTGTTGGTTTTCTGCCTTGCCGCGTACTTGCAGAGATTCCTCCAGATTCTCTGAATCTTTTGATGATATTATGGACTGTAGATGATGAAATTCCTAAATTCCTTGCAATTGCACGTTGAGAGACGTTGCTCTTAAACTGTTGGACTATTTGCTCACGCAGTTGTTCACATAGTGGTGAACCTCACCCGTCCTTGCTTGTGAACGACTGAGCCTTTCAGGGATGCTCCCTTTATACCCAATCATGACACTCACCTGTTTCCAATTAACCTGTTCACCTGTGGAATGTTCCAAACAGGTGTTTTTGAGCATTCCTCAACTTTCCCAGTCTTTTGTTGCCCAACTTCTTTGGAACATGTTGCAGGCATCAAATTCAAAATGAGTGAATATTTGCAAAAAACAAAGCTTATCCATTTGAACATTAACTATCTTGTCTTTGTAGTGTATTCAGTTGAATATAGGTTGAAAAGGATTTGCAAATCATGGTATTCTGTTTTTATTTATGTTTTACACAACGTCCCAACTTCATTGGAATTGGGGTTTTAATGAAAATGATGCAATAAAACAACAATCAAAAATTCTGTTTTTTTCCCTCCACTTTCCACAAAACCGATGTTAACTTCTTCTCTGCCAGGTTTAGCAGCCAGAATGTCACACTATTTAAGGTGGAGAGGAATATTTGAATAAGAAGGATCTTTGTTTATGGTGAATATCAAAAGGAGCAGGGATTACAAAGAAAAGCCCCTGCAAGCACGCCCAAGACACATGTAGTCTCAGTGTTTTAACTGGCACAAATTTCACAACTTTAAAATTGAAGTCATCAATTTTTTAATTTAATTCAGAATTTTATGCAAAGTTTAGCTAAAAATAATGGAATTATTTGCCTTGGATGAACAACTGTTCTTGGTTGTTGTGCATGCTGTTTTTTGGTTTTCACCCCAGTGCTACCTCAATTTTGATTTCAACCAGATATTTTCATTTCATTGTATCACTACTTTAAACATGTTTTAAAAAGCGAGGTGTCCCCAGAAAAGTTATGCAATGCCCGAACAACGGTAACAAACAAACTTCATGAGATGCCCTCCCAGACGTTTGTAATGACTGACGTAGACTGTAAACATTCTTAAAGTTTCTAATGTACTATTCAATTCCACTCCATACAGTTAATACACGGAAACAAAACCGCTAAATTAGCCTATTGTGAATGAACTGGTTTACACCAGTTAACCAACGCATTTCCGTGTACCTGCAGTTTAGCCCAGTCCACTCGTTATACAAGGAGTGATTTAATTAGAACAGATGTTCATTTTCATAAATCAGTCTTAAGGGCTTGGCAACAAAACAGCCTGTTTAATTCAACGGAACAAGTGGAGCTTGGAAAGTGGAAATGTAAAAATGAATGACGACTGTTTTGGTATTTAAATACATGCAAACACCATAAGAATCGAGGGGAAAAATGAATTTCAAGAAACTGAGACCTTTAAAGGCTTGGCAATTGGATAGTGACAATATGGCTACTGACCGAGCTGGTGTCCAGGACACACATATACATATATACATATACACATATACACTGCTCAAAAAAATAAAGGGAACACTCAAATAACACATCCTAGATCTGAATGAATGAAATATTCTCATTGAATACTTTGTTCTGTACAAAGTTGAATGTGCTGACAACAAAATCACACAAAAATCATCATCAATGGAAATCAAATTTATTAACCAATGGAGGCCTGGATTTAGAGTCACACACAAAATTAAAGTGGAAAAACACACAACAGGCTGATCCAACTTTGATGTAATGTCCTTAAAACAAGTCAAAATGAGGCTCAGTATTGTGTGTGGCCTCCACGTGCCTGTATGACCTCCCTACAACGCCTGGACATGCTCCTGATGAGGTGGCGGATGGTCTCCTGAGGGATCTCCTCCCAGACCTGGACTAAAGCATCCGCCAACTCCTGGACAGTCTGTGGTGCAATGTGGCGTTGGTGGATGGAGTGAGACATGATGTCCCAGATGTGCTCAATCGGATTCAGGTCTGGGGAACGGGCGGGCCAGTCCATAGCTTCAATGCCTTCATCTTGCAGGAACTGCTGACACACTCCAGCCACATGAGGTCTAGCACTGTCCTACATTAGGAGGAACCCAGGGCCAACTGCACCAGCACATGGTCTCAGAAGGGGTCTGAGGATCTCATCTCGGTACCTAATGGCAGTCAGGCTACCTCTGGTGAGCACATGGAGGGCTGTGTGGCCCTCCAAAGAAATGCCACCCCACACCATTACTGACCCACTGCCAAACCGGTCATGCTGAAGGATGTTGCAGGCAGCAGATCGCTCTCCACGGTGTCTCCAGACTCTGTCACGTCTGTCACATGTGCTCAGTGTGAACCTGCTTTCATCTGTGAAGAGCACAGGGCGCCAGTGGTGAATTTGCCAATCCTGGTGTTCTCTGGCAAATGCCAAGCGTCCTGCACGGTGTTGGGCTGTGAGCACAACCCCCATCTGTGGACGTCGGGCCCTCATACCATCCTCATGGAGTCGGTTTCTAACCGTTTGTGCAGACACATGCACATTTGTGGCCTGCTGGAGATCATTCTGCAGGGCTTTGGCAGTGCTCCTCCTGTTCCTCCTTGCACAAAGGCGGAGGTAGCGGTCCTGCTGCTGGGTTGTTGCCCTCCTACGGCCTCCTCCACGTCTCCTGGTGTGCTGGCCTGTCTCCTGGTAGGGCCTCCAGCCTCTGGACACTACGCTGACAGACACAGCAAACCTTCTTGCCACAGCTCGCATTGATGTGCCATCCTGGATGAGCTGCACTACCTGAGCCACTTGTGTGGGTTGTAGAGTCAGTCTCATGCTACCACGAGTGTGAAAGCACCACCAACATTCAAAAGTGACCAAAACATCAGCCAGAAAGCAGAAAGGTACTGAGAAGTGGTCTGTGGTCCCCACCTGCAGAACCACTCCTTTATTGAGTGTGTCTTGCTAATTGCCAGTAATTTCCACTTGTTGTCTTTTCCATTTGCACAACAGCTGTGAAATTGATTGTCAATCAGTGTTGCTTCCTAAGTGGACAGTTTGATTTCACAGAAGTTTGATTTACTTGGAGTTATATTGTGTTGTTTAAGTGTTCCCTTTATTTATTTTTTTTTAGCAATATATATATATATATATATATATATATATATATATATATATATATATATATATATATATATATATATATATATATATATATATATCTGGTACCGTTAACATGTGAACATGAGTGGCATGATGCAGTGTAGACAGGAACGTACCTGTGGATATTTGAGCAGAAGCCCATTACACCGCCCTGAAGACTGAGATGTGAACCTGACCGGCCGAGTCACAGAAGAGGCGTCGAGAACGACAGCCGTAGAAGGAGTGTGGAACTGACTTTGAACACAGTGTTTACTGGAATGGAGTACAAAAAAAGGTTTGTTTTTAGTTTATACAAAGTTTAAGAAGTAGTAAACAGGGGATTTTCAGTGAAGCAGGGCAAATCTCAGGGTCAGAAGCTTTTTATGGATTCAGAAACAGCACTTCAGAGGAGATTCATACAGACTCATAAATAGCCCAGAATAGGGCTGCTGTGACAGGCTACTAATCCACTTTATCACTCATGTCCCTTATAGTCTGTATTCTGACTCTGAA
Organism: Pygocentrus nattereri; assembly: GCF_015220715.1. Lineage (NCBI taxonomy): Eukaryota > Metazoa > Chordata > Actinopteri > Characiformes > Serrasalmidae > Pygocentrus > Pygocentrus nattereri. The sequence goes on from NC_051212.1 coordinate 12,749,533, forward strand.
AGCAGATTTTCAGTTCAGCTCCTGACATTTTTTTAAAATATGGCATTTAAATTTTATCCTTTTTATCAGAACTTCAGCATTTTGATTTTGAATCTTTACCTTGATTTTGCTTTTATGCTGTTTTTGACTATGTTGATAATGTACTATGAAACTATGAGTGAGGTTACATAAAAAAATAACAATAACAATAATAATAATACCATTATCTAATTGACAGTCATCCAATTATTCATGTAAAAAGCATACTATAAGTATCTCCGTTTTTGGATATTGAGAAATCTGATAGACAGTTGAATTTTAGATTACCAAGTTTTTCTACACATTTCTACACATGTTCACTGGCGGTTTTGGATAGTGAATAAAATGCTTATATTTGCGTTGCACTGCAGCTGCACCACTATAAAGAAATACTGAGCATTATGTTTCTCTGCACCTGCATCACTGTTTCCATCCCCACGACTGATTTGTGCAGAAATTTTGAAAAATCGGTAAAGCAGTTCTGTAAAGAAATTCCGCTTTAAAATGAGAAACTGTGAGTGACGCATTCACTCACAAATCCAATTATCAAGTAATTACAATACCGAGTAATTTCCAATTACCATATTTAAATGTTTGTACACATGCTAAATGAATTATTGCCAAAACAGTTATCAGATTATTCACAATGTTAATATAAATGTTAATGTAGTCTACATTTCTAAGTACCCAATTTTACTACATTTCAATGTGTTTTCAGCCACTCTTTGTTCTGTGTGTATTTTCCTTGCTTAAGCTTATTCATAACAACCTGAATGTTCGTGTAGAAATAAAGTACTGAATACGAATAAGGGTCATTCTAGAGGAACGTCCACTTTTTAAAAATCTATCCATAGGAGTCACCGGTGTTACTGATCGTCACTGGTGTTACACACAAGAAAGGTAACACTAGTGGACATTTTAAACAAGCATTTTACAAAACAGTTGCTACAGAGCATCAAACCCTATGTGTTCAATCACGGAACATCCACTAACAGATGTCATTTCATCCATTTGTATTCTATTTTTAGTACCTAAGAATAAAACAGGTCACACCAGTGACTTCAACTAAATGCTTCATAAGCTATCAAGAGCTAAATGTGAAAAGTTCTGATAACTGAAAAGACACAGTGGACACACCATGTGCTTTTCTTCAAAGATCCTCAGAATATTGGTAAAAGGAAGTCAAGTAATGTCATCAGTGTGATTTTTATTTCCAAAGAGATTTTTAGGATAGGCAGGAACACCAGTGACATGACTCCTGGAGACCACATCTTTCATTATATATTTTATAGTATTTTTTGGCATTTGTTTTGTTCATGTCATTCAAATCATATACTGCATGGTCATTTATAGAGTTTTGCAGTTAAAATGACAGAAAAACACATTTTTTGGCCTCAAAATATTTCCTCAGCCTTTACACATGACTTTGAGGACGAGCCCTTCTGTGGTGCCTGGAATTCTATATGATCGATTTGAAAAACAATATTTCTAAATTGAGGCTCAAGAAGGTGTAATTGTTAAAATAATGTGTCGTTTTATTTTAAAAATATAAATAAATTGTAACCCTAACATGGTTTTATAAGTGCAGTATATCTGTAAACGCTAGGAACACAAAAACGGACCTCTTTATAACTAGTGATGATCAATAAAAGAGGGCGCATCAAAATATAGTAAAGACTGGTGTCTCATCAGGCTCACTGGAGGAGGTAAGACACCTAGGAGCTCATCCTGGCAGCATAGAACATGGAGAAAGTGACCCATCGCAGCTGAGGTCAGAGAGGAGTCCTGGACTTCAACCTGCACAGAGCCGCTTAATCCTTCCTTTGAACTCCTAACACTCTAAACCCCTCACTACTTTGCCAGCAGCCACATGATCTTCTGCTCCCGCTTCTTATCTCCTTTATTACACTTGTGAGTGGTTGCTGGATTTTTCTGTGAAGAAATTATGCATATATGCAAGGCAGACTTTGCGACCTCATCACACAAATACAAGTTCTTTTCTAAGCAACTGCAAGAGAATCACATTTGGCAAAGATGGCCTGATATCCTGAGTTATTTATGTTGTTTCATATGTACGGATTATATAACAGTATAAATAAAGTCTAATGAAAAGTTTTCCTATGAAACGAGACCATAAAGAGAGAGAATGCACTTACTAGCCTATAGAGGGCAGCCTACACTGTAAAACATCACAAAAGGTTTCTAACACAGGGAAGACTTGGCTTGGCTGCTGGACCCAGACTGTCTAATGTGCTTGGAGACAGACATTTAGGGTCATACTGCATTTCAAGCTTTCTCCTCAGAGTCTCTGAGGCTCTTTCTCAGAGAATAAAAGGGGGAAAAGCAAGGATTTACTTTTAGATATGTTTATAATGGTTTACTTATGTTCAAAGTCTCTCTCTCTCTCTCTCTCTCTCTCGTCACCGCCTTCTCCCACACTGCTCTAATCCCATAAAATGTTCTACTACTTTTTTTTTTTTTTTCCTACTTTTTCCCACAATAAATCACTGTCCTCATCTCTAACAAAGCTCGCTTGACCGCTCTGTTTCTGCTCTAGTGGGTTTTTTTCAGTCTTCTTTTTGGCCTTTTATGTTTTGTTTCAGAGGAATTGATTAGAGATTAGAGACCAAGCTTGCATTACTTTAAAAGGAAGTAAGGACGTCTTATCTAACTAGAAGTTAATTGTGTATTGCAGTGGATTCTGGACCGTATTGTGTGTTACAATGGCTATTAGTTATGCAGGATAAGAATCAGCAATGAGATGAAGGGAATATTGGAAGTGTTCCTTAGTATATAAAGACTTCAACAGATGTTTTTTGAACCGGTCAACCATACTGACAAACGAAGAGTCTTCAATGTGGTTTAAACAGCTGTAATTGAAGTGCCAGTGAAATCAAAGCTGAGACCGACTGTTAAAAGAGAGCACGTCACATAACTCCGTGAGAATACAAAGGTCAGAATGACAGGCCAAGTAAAGACATGGAAGGAGGTAAACACCCATTGAAGGCTCAAAACATCCTGCTATCCACTAGAGTGACGTTACTGGTGTTCCAATTTACATCCTCTCTGGCCATAATCTTTACTCGCTTAAAGTTGAGCTGAATTTTCCTCACTTTTTCAAAAAATAAATGACAGTTTATTTAGTTTATTTAGAGCAATCTGTTCACTTTTCTCGCAAAAAGGGTTCTGGATTTATTTTTCCAGACCCAATTATAAAATTCAAAACACATTCAATAGAAATAACGGTGCAGGGGTCCTTTTGGAGCATGTTGCCTTGAGGCAACATTGAAAGACAGTGGGAAGAAACAATATAGAGCCATATTCCATGAAGTGGTGAGACCTGGCTTGTGGCTGGCATGTTGTTTGACATGTTTTTATTAACTTACTCAAACTTTTCCCTTTATTGTTAACACTATCATTGCCTTTAATTATGTATAATGTTATTATAAAGTGGGGAAAAGGTGTGCAACAGGTGAGAGAGAGAGAGAGAGAGAGAGAGAGAGAGAGACAGAGACAGAGAGAGAGAGAGAGACCCTTTAAAACAACACCATCACATATCACTGGTAAATAAAAAGCACCCCCAAAGTCTTTCAAGCAAACATAACCATCTAAAAAGGCAACAGCTCATCATTCATTTACTGTGAAAAAATGGTAAATCATAAAAAGGTTACATTTCTCTAGGTGTGTGCTTAATATTAAGCTTTCAGACAAAGTTAACAGCCCATAATTACTCATGGCCCGTGGCCCTGAGCTTGAGATCAGAGATACACAGTCAGAGAAAGACAGAGAAGAAAGGAAAAATGGAGGCTTAGCCAGTCCAGGTGAGTCACCCAGCCTTCTGTGTGGAATGCAGGCAGCCACACCTGCGCAACAGATGTGCTCTTTTCAACAACAGTGGTTTTTTCCCCCTACCGAAATATGCAACTGTGCTAGAAAAGTAAAAGGTGGAAAGAGACAAAGATAAGAGCCTGGACAGATACGAGTTCACCCATAATTCCTGATAACAACCATGAAACGGATGGGAAGAATTTATTGCTTTTTCTTTCGATTTTGGATACGAGTCCTCTGATCTGTGATCTCAAACTGCAGCTCAGGCTTTACTTCATTTATACATGGAGCAGGAAGTTGCCCTGTAAGCCCCACAGGGCAACCCCATTAGAAATTGTATTTTTCATTCAGAATTTTAAGATAAGATATGATAATCCTTTATTAGTCCCACAGCAGAGAAATTCACAGTATTACGTCAGCAGAGTAACAGGAGTAAGGCACTCAGTAATAGAAATGGGAAACAGTGTAAACATTATCAACATTATAAATAATAAAAATTAAAGCTACATCTCTAGACTATTTACAGGAAAATAAGGATAATAAAATAAAATAAGAGTTGCATAGAAATCTGTATTGCACTTAGGAACATATTGCACAATGAAGAATGTTTGCATTCTGTATGTGTGTTTATTGTGTGTATGGTCTACTGGGAGCAGTGCTGGTTGTACAGTCTCACAGCAGCAGGAAGGAAGGACCTGCGATAGCGCTCCTTCACACACTTGGGGTGAAGGAGCCGGTCACTGAAGGAACATTTAGTGTAATGATGAGTCAATTTTCATCAATGGAAAGAAAAAATGTGATTTTTACTGCTCTGAAACTTCACATCCATTATGCGTTTGTTATTAAACAAACACAGGAGAAATGGTGTAATGATAGCCTTTGGTCTTGATTTAGCCTTTAGCATAGCAGCCCACTAGCAGGGTCTATGTGCCCACTAACCACACCTACGGTGCACCTCCATCAGTCAGCTGTGTCACTCAGTAGCAGAGTTCCAGGCCAGTCATTTCAACCAAGCCAGAAAAACACAGTCACTGATACTGACAGTGCGAACAACAGTGATATTTACTGAAGTGACATTCAAACTCACTTATTATTAAAAAATTTGGATGTGAAAAATTCAGCTCCGTTTTTGACCCAGAGAGGCTGCTGAGTGCAGCTGCTTTTAAGTGTTTTGCACATTTAAGATATTTTCCATTTCCTTATGTTGTTAAACATAAATTTTACCAAAATAAAATATTTTAAAAATGTAACTTTTTAAATATCAGGACCTATGGGTGAGTATCAGAGGGGAAAAGTGGTATTAGTGTGTATATGGCATATGTAACTGTAATATACAAAAGAAAACTTGAATATTTATCAATAATTCTGTCCTTATATATTGATCTTTCTAAATTTCTTATTATATCAGGCCTAAACCTAAGAAAGACATATTTTCTTACAATGTGAATTCAATTAAAAGCTTATGGTGTACATAAAGGGAGAGATGTGCGTCACGTTTGAGACATTTTTGTCACCGTTTGACATCAAAACAGAAGTGTAGACTCAAACCTGTTGATTCAGGATGTACATCGAACATCAATATAATTCATTTCATAACTAGCCATATAATTAATTATGCAGTTCCGTAATCAGACAAAAATAGAATAACAAATCAATAATAATAACTAGACTTCTAACAGTTAAGAACCCCCTAAAATAGTCTAAATGAGCATTATCCTTGTGTGTCATGTTAGTGCTGTGTTAAACAGTAGACCTGTGTGGTGCTGAGTGTTTTTAAACTATGCTGAGCTTTTCTATTTTAAGGCAAAGTGCACTGTACCACAAAAAGCACTTGCTTTCAAGAGCTCTGCGCTCCACAGCATTACACTGTGCTTTTCATGCTCAGTGTGCCATGGTCAGCAACTGATATCAGAGAAAAGAGCGCTTCAAAGAAGAGAAGGAATCTCTGTTTCCACACAGATAAAAAGGTTTACCTGTCATCTGTGAAGCGCCCATGTACTGAGACACACAGCTCCTTGGGATTGATGAGCTCCATGGTGAAATTATCAGAAGGAACTGCATACACTCGATTCTGTGGGAAAGCCATGAAACTACATGAGTTGAAACACAGACAACAGCCTAAAGCAACACTAAACCTGCAAGAATAAATATAAAAAAATGTTTGTCAAGCTGTGATGAACAGTAATATGTTTACTCAGAACTGACGGACTGAGAAACTGGTTAAGAACTAGAGGAACCAGGAGGACTAAACTAGATGGAACAGAAAACTTAGGTGGGGAGAAGCTGTTAGTTAATAAAAGATTCAACAGACTACTTACTTGCTCAGTATCCCTACACCAAATAAAAGGATTTGGTTAGATGTCTAAATGAGTTTCACTGCAGCTTCATCATATCCAGCTGTGTGTCCAAAGGAAAATCTTCCCATATGAAGCCTTTACTTTGTTAACCTTACTCTTTTTTACTGAACCAAAACAGAGTTGTGACTTCGACAAAGCGGCAAGAAAGAGGCATAAAGTGTTCTTGACTCCTGTCTGGAAAGGAAATCGAACCCCAGCCTCAGGCTATCCAATCCCTTCTAATGAGAATGGACTAAGAATGGATTCTGGAACCCCATTACACTAGAAATAAAAGTACTGTGTCAGAAATGGTTCTGTGCAGCTACATTTCTCGTCCATCAAGGTACAGATAGTGTAAATCCACCCTCAAAGGTACACCAGTGGCTTTATTAGCTTAAATACATTTATTAGCAAAATACATTTGTTCCTTTTCATAACCGAATGTTTGAAAACAGAACGATAAAATAAAAAGCCTGGAGATGAGACGAGGAGTGTGGAGTCAATGCAACTTAGAAACTATCATTTTAATGGATTATGGTACAATTATGTTCCCTGACTAAAGGTACTGAGACGCACCCTTGAGGGTCCCACCCCAGTGATAAGTGGGGTACTGCCCCAGTCAGTTTCCTACCTTTATTTCTGAGAATGTAGGATGGCAGAGTTAAATATTTTAAACAATTAAACAAAATAGCAATATGCAGGTATCTCCTGTACAACATCCGAAGGATCCGACCCTTCCTCACCCGAGAGGCCACCCAGGTGCTAGTGCAGTCTTGACTACTGCAACTCACTCTTGGCTGGTCTTCCCATGCAGGCCATCAAGCCTTAGCAACTCATCCAGAATGCGGCAGCACGACTCGTCTTCAATCTGCCCAAGTTCAGCCACGTCACCCCACTGCTGCGCTCCCTTCACTGGCTTCCTGTAGCTGCTCACATCAGATTTAAAACCCTAACGCTGGCCTACAAAGCCAAAAATGGACTAGCCCCTACCTACTTGATGGCAATGGTGAAATCTCGACCTGTACCACGAGCCCTTCGAGCTTCGAGTACAGCTCGGCTTGACCCGCCATCCTTCAAGGTGCACGGAAGACAAGCGTCGAGACTGTTCTCTGTACTGGCGCCCAGGTGGTGGAATGAACTCCCACTGGCTGTCCGAACAGCAGAGTCTCTTGCTGTCTTCAAACACCGACTGAAGACTCTTCTCTTTACACAGCACTTAAATGAGCACTGAACTATAAGCTGCACTTATTTTATTGTATTCCACTCTGTATTGTAGTTTATTGTATTGTATCTTATTGTTATTGTATTGCATTGAATGGCACAGAGTTCTGCGCTCAACTCTGTTTCTTTTTCTCTTGGTGTCTGCAGTGACATTTTGTTTCTAGCAGTATCTGAGCTCAGGACTGTCTTTCTCTCTAAGCTATTGGTAACTAGCAAAGATACTTTCTCTAGATTGGCAAAGCACTTCTTGTAAGTCGCTCTGGATAAGAGCGTCTGCTAAATGCTGTAAATGTAAATGTAAATAATGTCCAGTAGAAACCATTTGCTCCGGCTCAATAAACCCTTACCAGCAGGAATGAGGCAGCAGACGCCTGCAGAAGAATTTCTGCCTTGGGTGGAAGCAGAAAGTGAGCGGCGCGATTCTCTCCATCAACCACTATAGAGCGGCAAAGGAAGCTATAGGGCAGAACACAGTTTGTATCAGTTTATGAGTGACTGGCTAAGAATATGTCCACCGAATAAAGGCACTGAGCCTCATTCACCAACATCATCTAAAGCTTTTTTCCTGAATTTGTTCAAAACGTGGGTAAATACGATAATCTTCATGAAAACCTCGTAAGTGGGTTTTAAGAAGAAATTTCTTCTTAAGAGCAGTTGGTGAATGAGGTCCATTATGTTTAGAACATGAATGAATAGTTCAGTGAAAGATCAAGTTTACACAATTTTCTCCTCACTCCAAGACGTTTGGTGTCAAAAGTCTTCTTCTTTAGTAGGCTGACGTAGCTCTTTGTGTTACCCGTAAAAATGAACAGAAGTTAAGAAAAATTGTGCTTAAAGATGGCTGCTACTTCTGTCTTCAGCTGTGCAATGTACTTTTTTTTTTATTTTCATACACAACTGAAGGGCTTAATCGGCATTTTTTCTTGAGATATTCACCTTTGCGATGATCTTACAGAAGCCTGTAAAATGCAGATGATCTTGTGCTATAGCAGCCACCAGCCCTCCTCCTAGAGTGCTCCCTTCCTGCAGGTTTTACCTCCAACCCATATTTAATTTCACACACCTGATTCAGCTAATTAAGGAATTCTGAAACAAGCTATTCGATGGACCAGGTATGGTGTTAAAGTCTGAAAGTAGGTAGGCCTCCAGGTCCAGTGTTGGTGACCTGTGCTTTAATCTATCAAGCAAGCATCCTGAACAGACTCACATGGTCCAGATTCTTAATTCTTAGGCCAGTTGTTAATTACATCACATTAAGTGTTTTTAATATATTGTAGGGTATAATGTAATCATAACACTTAGCAATATAATCACATTAACAGTTTGGTATTCTGTCTATATTGCACAGTCCTAAGCAACATAGCATACAGCACCAGAAACCACATAAGTTCCCAATCCCATTTCTTATTTTTACCCTACCCCTTGATTTTGAGTGCCATCTTGCCTGTTGGAACTGAGTTACAAGGGGTAATGGTTGAAATTTTCCCCTATGAAATGGGACAATCCTTAAATAAAGAACATTACTTCATTAACAGCGCTTAGCGCTGCTCTGTAGGTGGCCCTGCCAGTCTGATAGCAGGTAAAGTAAAGGTAAAGCTCCTCACTGCTGGGCTTTAGTCACATTTACGGCATCATATGCTGTCAAAGAGGGGGATGACAATTATTCATTTTCACCCACCTCTAATTCTTCAGCGATATGTAGCTGAAGTCAGGTATTCGCCAGCTTTTTGCTCAAATTTACCCGTTCCACCTTAAATGGAGCAGCAGATCTGACGCCTGAGCTAGCTAAATTTCCTGTTCCAAGATATCAGCAGACTATTCGAGATTTTTTTTATGCTTGTTATGAAGAAAATGACCATAGTACTTTGAAATGACATTAAATGAAGATAAAACAATGGTTATCGTATTTTATTAACTGAGAAAATTCTCGCGTTCGTGGGTTTCTTTGGCCACTCGCACAGCCATCTTGCTGTTTTTTTCTCATAACACTCTGAAAAACCTCAGTTTGGAGGGTCCATGTAGCCCCAACACTTCGCCCTATCCCTCTATCTCAACAAAAATTGGGGCAACCTAGTCCTAGATGTTGAATGTGCAACATAGGGCAAGGGGTGAAATGGGACTGGGCCTAAGAATATTTGAGACTAGAGGAGAAACTCAATGCAGTTTGAGGCAAGTGAACTATGCTAACTGTTGGGGTATAAGCTTTCATTACATGTTAGCAACATTAGCCTCATAGCTCCAGCACAGAACTACAGAAGCAAACTTCTGACACCAATGTCTCGTCCTACTGACTACACTTGGGTGAAATATGCTTTACAACGGTTCAAACAGCTGGTCGAAAATATGTTTCATAATAAACCCACCTGTAAGCACAGCTGTAGATGTTAGCCCTGGTTTGAACCTGGTCCAGGGGCTGTCCACCAATGAACACATTTACGTTCTGGGTGTTGTTCATCTCGCTTGCGTACTCTAGAACCAGGACATGGGAGCCAGATTCTGGAACATGCAGCATCAGCCGCAGCTGGGCCTGGACATGAGAGAGTTTATTTGCGAGGACGTCCGTTTCTGGGTTTCTGTATGACCAGCAAATGAGACACCTGCTTCAGTAGTGCAGAAAAACAACAGCTTAGCCATCGGGATGCGTATGTGAGGAAACTGATGACAGCCCTGGTACTATGACCAGAAGAGTGAGGCGAAGACAGAGTTTGTTCAGCTCAAACATTGTAGGACGCTGTGAGTTTGGAGGTGTTAAAGTGACTCACTAAGCCATTTCAACTCTGGGAAAAAGCTGTGATAGAGTGCATGTTTGTTTGTTTGCTGTATTTTCCCAAGCATGTGCTTAAAAAACAGAGCAGGGCAGAGGTTGATTTGAAGCGTTTGTGAGATTTATAATGCTCACAGAAATACTGTACCATTATTTTCTATGCTTTACATTAATTCTTAAAATACAGCATAATCGCCAACAATAACAAAAGCATATATTTCTCATCCCCAGCTCATTAATACAGGAATTCTGTTGAAATGGAGGGCGTAAACTTTAATTCAAAACCAGAAGAGGAAATATTTTATACAAAGACTTTTATACAGTGACAGTTGAGAATACAGTCCTGTTAGAATAAAACTAGTGAAATCGCTTGTTGCCACATTTTTTAGGTTGAATTTTTATTCCCCATGTTTGTGTGTGTGTGTGTAACTGCATTTTTAATTATCTGATCAGTATGCATGATTGCACACCTGTCGGCCGCTGACAGAGGCCAGTTGAGGATGGTCAGCGGTGAGCTGCCGAAGCCCCTGCGAGGCCTGCGCCGACGGGAAGCTGTCCATTGGCACGTGCTTGTACAGGAGACAGCTGCAGCCAGGCATACAATAAAAAGAATCAACCCATGCCAACAAAACCCCACAGACACTAAATAGGACATGATAACATACTCTGACCGAGCCTAGACACAACAAACTTTACACACCACGCTCTGATCATCAAGTGCTCTGACCATTCTTAGAACACAAAACCACAATTAATGTCCATCATTAGACCACTCCTCAGGTCAGATCAGTTCCCTGCTTAAATTTAGCTAAAAGCTTCAGTCTCATGGTTTAAAGGCAGCATATTATGGAATGTGTCCACAAGGGCTTAATCATAAAAAAGTCTGCACACGGGTCTAAAGTGGTCTCCTCACTCTTCACCAAGACTTCTGCTTTACGACAAAGCCAAAACATCTGATTTTTGTTTTGTCTGCTGTCTGGCCAAGACTTTAAAGTAAACGTTTGGCAAAAATCAAACAAGTACAATCCCCCCTTCCAAAAACCCACAACCCATCAGCTGTTATAGGTTTGGAGACTGGAGTTGCATCTTTAGTTCTGCACTGGAGCTTTGAGACTAATATGTCTAACAAGTAATGAAAGCTTATACCCCACCGGTTAACATCAGACAAATTGCTTGCCTAAATCATCACACACCTCACACTGAAGTCGTTAAGTAATGTCAAATAGACGTGTCATTCTACAGAAATGTCCATTTTTGTGTCCCAAGCATTTACAGATATATTATACTTATAAAACCATGTTAGAGTTACAATTTTCATATTTTAAAATAAAACAAGTTATTTTTACAATTACACCTTCTTGAGCCTCAATTTAGAAACACGGGCTTTCAAATCAATCATATAGAATTCCAGGCACCACCGAAGAGCTCGTCCTCACAGTCATGTGTAAAGGGTGAGGCCATATTTTGAGGTCAAAAAATGTGTTTTTCTGCAATTTTAACTGCGATACTCTATACATGACCATGCAGTATATGATTTAAATGACAAAGAAAACAAAGGCCCAAAAAAATCTAAAATATATAATGAAAATTGCGGTCCCCAGGAATCGTGTCACTGGTGTCACTGCACAACAAAAAAAATATTTTAAAATAAAAATCACAAAATCAAAAAAAAAAAAAAAAAAAAAAAAAAAAATCACGACTTCCTTTTACCTATTTTCTGAGGATCTATGAAGAAAATCACTGTGTCTTTTCAGTTATCAGCTCATTATTTCATATGAAGCTTTAGTTGAAGTCACTGGAGTGACCTTTATTCTTAGGTAATTGGGGAAAAACAGAACACAAATTGATTAAATTACATATCTTAGTGGATATTCCATTTTGTAAAATACCTTTTCCATTAAAAATGCCTCGAGTGTTACGGTCACTAGTGTTACCTTTCCTATGTGTAGCGCCAATGACGATCAGTAACACCAGTGACTCTTATGGAAAGATAAAGCAAACGTTTCTGTAGAATGACCAAGACGTGCTTGTGTGGTTTCTGACACTGTATGATGTACTGCTGCCTCTAAACATGGACAAAAGTATTTAGCATTAAATTTTATCCTTACTTCTGTCCATAAGCATGATTAGGCAAACTAATGCTAACTGGTTGTATATAAGGTTCCATTATTTATTAGCTACAGTGGCTCCAGTGCCAAACTAAAGAATCAGTTCAGACACCTGACATGTCTTTGTTGACTGACTACATTTGGGTTAAAGGAGAAATTTGATTTTTTGATTAGGCTGATGATTTAGCGTCAGAACATTAGCGGGATTTTCATTGAATGGAATGTTTCCTGAACCTAAAACTGTCAGCACATGAGTCGAATGTGGTCTCATTACCCCTTTATACCCCGGATATGATTTTCAGACAAAGCCAAAACATCTGCTTTTTGTTTCATCAGCTATTCTGCTTGGTGTCTTTAATATCTATGGTATTAGAGGATCTTAAATAGCAGAGCGTCTTCAAGCTAAGCCTTCAATGACGGTAATAGATGTAGAGCTTTCATAATCTAAAATAAAGTAGAAATGATTTTGTGGAGGTGTAGTGCTGCACGCTTACTTGCCCCTCTCAGCAGAAGCCAGATATGTACAGGGTTCTGTAATCGGATGCTGTAGAATTGGAGCTTCATAGAAAGCGCTGGGCAGAATTACCAAGTAGTCCTGGAAGAGGTTGTACAGACTAAAGTTAGCCTTAGTCATGCATCCATATGGGCCTAAGTGATCATTTCTCATACTAAGAGAAATTTATTTAATTTATTAAATTCCATCCAGTACAAATACAGGGGGCGAAATTCTCCCATAAAAGTCAAAAGGCCAAGTTCTACATTTCTACTGGACAATGAGCTTCATTCACATTTATTCTTTAAAAAAAGAAAAGCCACTTTTCGATAAACATATTAAACAGCAAAATAATATAAATACACAACTAAATCAAGTCTTGTTTAAATAATGTTTTGCCTTAACTTTAAAATAGCATTAATAAAGTAAATAACAACCCACAACTTATGTAGCTATTTTATTAGCCTAATTAAATATCGGTCAAGCCTGTTGAGAAACACCAAATCAGAATTCATGTACTAACCAGCAAGACACCCTCAGCTTTTATACAGACAATCCATTTTCCAGGATTTAGAGTGAAGGGCTGGGCGAAACCATCCCCTGGAACAGTGAGGAAAGCCGGAGAGCGGCTGGGAGGAAACAACACCTCTTTACTCTCTCCAGACCCTGAAATACAGAAAAGGGTCAAATGACATTTCAGTCCAGCCATTAACGATTTAGACATCGCCTGTGAGAGCGCTGGTTCCCTATGAACTCCATTATATGTAAAATGTATAAATAAAAACAGAAAAAAATTTAAATAAAACTTGAGAACAAATAAAACCAGACCCCTAGCAT
>NC_051212.1:12768137-12795637 GCF_015220715.1 Pygocentrus nattereri
CCTAATGTACAGTAGCACAACAGTCTTATATCCTAATACACTGGTCTTAATTTCTTGAATAATGGAAAAGACCCTTTAGAAATATAGCTTAGGACACAGTGAAATCCCCAGTGTTGACTGAACCCTTAAGACGTCGTTTGAACTGGATTATTTCCTCCGCAGCCATTGTGTAAAGGGATTTGTAAGGGACAGATGTTTACATCAGCGGTACAAGATAGAATAAACATTTTCAATAACAACAATAACAATACAGCATATGGCTGGTTTTGTTCTTCAATTAACTTGAGGTGGACTAGAACAGGACTAAGATAATTACAGAAGGCTAAGCCCTCCACAAGTATTACTGTCGAACTGTATAAACTACAGACACAGCATGTTGATACAGCATTAAATGACTTAACTCCTTCTTAATCAATTACATTACAATTATGCAACCATCCTTTAATACTAATCCAGCTCAAAGAGGGCTTAAGTGTTTGTTCTGGCTCGACTCAACAGCTTTAGATGTTACTTCCAAACTGAGGATTTTGCTGTGTGATTAAAACACTTACAATTGCAGTGAGAGTAAAAGCCCACTCCCGCCACCAGCAAGAGTCTCCCACGCACTGCCCTCTGTAGGCCAGCGGTCGCATAGCGTACTACAATGTTGAAGGGACCAGGGGAGCCAACAACAAGATACAAGACCACCTCTGGCTGGGAAGAGAGAGAGTGTTAGAGCTCAAAGGCCATGATTAGACTCATATAAAGAGAAAAGTCCACAGCGACATGTCCTTATCACAGGATTAGCTTACATGTGGAGAGAGGGCCTCAACAGCTTGCACACGGAAAAACAGCGAAGAAATAATAAGAGCCCTGAATCAGGTTTTATGGTCGTGTTCTCACTCCACGAATGTAAACAAACTCTGGATGAGAACATGATGCATGGGGAAAAACAGGTTTTCTCCAGTGAAGATAACTGCTACATTCACGATTAGTGGAAAATTAGAAGACATAAAGATGATTGTAGACATGACAGTCGCTGAAATGATCAAACTGATCAAAATAATCCAAACTGAACCCACTAATTATTCAGCAATCGCAATAAAGCAGAAATAACAGCAGCAGTTAGAAGTTCACCCGCTACTTCACATTGAACCTTTTCCACAACCATAAACAAATAATAATGCAGTGAAACAACCATGCTTTAAAACATACCAACAAATCATTACACATTTAAACAAAAAATGAATAGATTATGATCATTTATAAAGTACTGCTACTTTAACTATTGTATAAATAATGCAACTCGCATTAGAGCTGGACAATATGCCAATATTTTATCGTTATTGTGATAAATTGTCACGATATGCTTTTCTCAGCATGTTGTGGATATCATCAGAGCTTAAAAAGCACTGAACGTCTGCATGTTTCATTACAAAAAGGACATTACTGAGCCTGTTTTTAGTGATTCAGTGCAGTGTAGGATGTGAAACGCTGCCTACACATTACTGTACTAATAATTTTGGATGTTTAAATTTGGCCCTGCTGGAGCTTGTTTGTCAATTCAAACTTCTCAAAATTCAGAAAAAACTAAACACTGATGTATTTTTGCCACCCCTATCATATATTAGTCATAACAATTGAACAGTCTAGCGATACAATAGGTAAACAAAAAAGCGACTGGGTAGTTCATAATAAGAATTTGCGCAGAATGACTATTGCCTACATGATTTTTTGCTCTACTTCCTCTGATTCGAACAGACTGAGGCCAAGTGCTGTAAAGAAAATGAGCATTCAAGCATATTTCTTAAAGGAGACATGTATGACTTGTATTCCTACCTAGAATTTACTCGTGTGAAATGCCACGCATGCATGCAATATCTATTATGCAATATTTTTAAGAGCTTAGCCAAGAACTGACTGCTTCGGGTTGGGGATGTGGTTATTCTAGTGGAGGGGGAGGCACTACTTTCCTGCGACACCTTACTGGATCGCACAAATACGCTAAAACAGAAGAGACTTCTTCTTCTTTCGGCTGCTCCCTTTAGGGGTCGCCACAGCGGATCATCTGCCTCCATCTCGCCCTATCCACTGCCTCCTCTACTTTCACACCAACCATCTCCATGTCCACCTTCACTACATCCATAAACCTTCTCTGAGGTCTACCTCTTCTCCTTCTACCCGGCAGCTCCATCTCCAACATTCTTTGACCAATATATCCACTATTCCTCCTCAACACATGTCCAAACCATCTCAACCTGGCCTCTCTGGCTTTATCTCCAAACTGCTCCACCTTCACTGTCCCTCTGATCTGCTCATTTCTAATCTTGTCCAGCCTTGTCACTCCCAACAAAAATCTCAGCATCTTCATCTCCAACCACCTCCAGCTCAGCCTCCTGTCTTTTAGACAGAGCCACAGTCTCCAAACCATAAAACAGAAGAGACTTCATGGGTCACAAATTCTCAAACGGAACATATAATGGAAAGAAATAAATATGTAAGGCTAGCGCGGAAAATGCAGGTTTGTTTCCTTGGTCTCCTTTAAGGAATAGCGGGTTTTGAGTACTGTTTAATGTATAACAAGCATGTACTGTATTTCTGCACAAGCATGTAAGCTATTTCCTTACAGACTGTTGGTGCTATTAAAGATATGAGCTCCAGGCCATGCTGGCTATGCCTATCTAAGCTGCTCTGAAATCTCTAGATCTTTGCTGGCGGCTATGCTGCAACAGAACAAGTAAAAGCACATTGCTTTATTTCCAGAACCCATAAATATTCCAGGTGATAAATATCAAAAGGTATTTTAAGGTTGGATGACTACAGTAATGTGTTATTGCAATCCCTGTAAATTCATTTTTCAATATAAGTTAGAAATCTAATGCTTTTGTTTGTGATAAATGTTCACATAAAGTAACGTTTCTTTCTCCTTCTAGACATTTGAACGTCGTAAAAGTAATTTACTGAACTGAAGCGACCTCAGTCCACTGGTAGGTTTTCAAATATGTACTTATTTTTTTCAGAGATATTTTCTGGTGTGGTACCAGTCGACTGTAAAATGTGTGTTACCTGTGCTGGCGTTAGCACAGCGTAGCCCCTCCAGCTGAACTGTGGGAACTCCCGCGGGTCATAGCCGAATCGCACTTGCCTGGCATTTGGTGTGATGCCATTCTCAACCTCAAATTTCAGATGATGTAGGGTAGGAAGGTAGAAGTTTGTCTCGGGTCTGTTTGAGACACAAAGGGAAAGAAGAAAAGTTGAAATTCACACTACATGTCAAAAAACTGGTCTGTGGTAAATTCACACATTAATCTGTATCATTTCTTACTAATAACGTGTCACTCATTCCAACATTACACAGCTTAAAATTACAATAACTGACAGTCTCCAATAACTTTAGTTAAACAGTGCTTTACTGAATGACATCAATTCAGTTCTTATTGACACATTTCTTAAACTTAAATAAACAGCAAACACTTATTGAGTCACAAATAATATAAATAAATTCTTAAATAAAAGAAAAACTGGAGAGCTCAGACGGAGCTTCTCAGGATTCTTAACGGTTTTTGTTCGTTGAATTTTTTCTTATTGGCATAATTGATTTTTGCATAAAGAAGCTGTGCTACATCATGTGATACTCATGCTAAAAGAAATGAATTTATCACAAATTTAACATCCATCCATCCATCCATCCATCCATCCATCCATCCATCCATCCATCCATCCATCCATCCATCCATCCATCCATCCATCCATCCATCCATCCATCCATCCATCCATCCATCCATCCATCCATCCATCCATCCATCCATCCATCCATCCAGTCAATCAGCCAATCGACTGACCAACCAATCAACCATTATTTAAACTCAGAGTACACTGAGGGAGACCCTCGTTTACAATGTAGCCGAGCCAATACAGAGATCAGGGATCGAGAAGTTAAATAGTAAAATATAACAAATGCTACAAAGTTATAATAAACATAGTAGTAAATAAAATAAATCAATAAACCGTTAAAATTACAATAATATAGTAACATAAATAAGAAAAAAAAAACTATAAAAAATATGATTAATGAAATAAAAACCTTTGTGTGGCTGGTTGGCAATTATTAACCTCTAGTCCTTAGAAGTGGGCAATTTCCTTCACATTAGCAATATTTCATTCATTCTATTATAAAAAAGGCTTAATACACATATCACTGCTTTACTGGTGGGCATGTAATGGACACTGATAAATCTGCAAAACCTTAACATTATCGTTGGTCATCCAATACATATCCATAATCTGCAGTATGCGCAAAAATATCCAATGAGATAAACAATTTGACTTTCTACTGGACAGACAGTGGACAAAACACCCATAAAAAAGTATTATAGGAATTAGAAACAGGGTGATGTTTAAAATAATAAGGCCAAGTGTGGTGCAGCTCCTGCTTACTCTGAGCACGTGCGTCCGCGCATGCGTTTTCTACACCTGCACTGGCCGGTCGACTCTTCACAGCTACTTGCTACAGCCCCACCTACATCACACTGACAGCCTATCAAAGAGTGGAAGATGATGTCATTATTAGCTTTTCCTTCAGGCAATAAATTAGTCAGGATGTTGCTCATACAAGAACAGTCAGTCCTCAAGTCCTGAAAAGAAACGGATACATCCAGTGATTATTTCCAGAAACAGCTGGTGAATGTTAGCTCATAGTCTGCAATTCAAATAGATGGAAATAAAGTCATTTTCTAATTTCCTTTCACAAAGACAATTTAAAAATACACTCTCATGTGCCAGAGCTGCTTAGACTGTCATTCTACTAGAAGTTGAAAAGGCTGAGGTTTAATCAGTCATCGCTCCCTCAACAGAACCAGTTCCAGCATTCCAGAAATGCCTCATGAGCTGAGTAACACATATGGAAGAAATCATATTATCATTGTTACTATTTTTCCAAAAATGTCTTAAATAACTGGCTGCAAACAGAGGAAAGGGTTCTCCCAGAGGAAAGGGTTAAAGCAAAGATAACTGTGCTTTACACCTTATTCCACTGAAATTAGCTTGTAAAGCATGAAGGGTGTGCTGTTTATATTTTTGTTAATCATCACTGATTAGTGATTTCCAAGCTCACTCACCCTGGCAACCAAAATAGTTCTTCTTCTGGAGCAGGAAGTATCCGTCCTTGCATGTACTGCAGGTGCGGCTGCAAACGTTGGGCTTGCAGAAACAGTCACCATTTCCCTGAAATAAAGAAAAGACACTATTTGGCACCTACAGGCTTATAAATCAGTCAGTTACAGACTTATATATGGAATTATAATCCACAACATCCACCTGAAGATCTGCTTAAAAGCCAACTTGCATAGTAAAAATTATTACTTTTGTGCATTTGACTGAAGCGGTTTACTCAGATCTGTGCACTAAAGCAGGGGACTTTAAATCACCTGGGGGGCCTAACCAGTGGCCCACCTGGTGGGGGCAGATTGGAAAAAAAAAAAAGGAGGGGGGGGGGGGGGGGGTTCCCTTATTTATTAATTGTTTTTAACTATATAACATCTCGTCACTTTCTAAAGAAAAACATCTTCATTTTTCTTTAAGCATGACCGCTGTCCTTGTATTGTATGAAATTTTCACAACGAATGGACCGACAGAAAGGCTCCAAAACTGCTTAAAATGAAATCTCTTTATGTTAACTTGCACTAAAAGTAAGCAGGAACTGCACCACACTTTACCTTATTTTTCAAGCATCAGCCTGTTTTGTAAGGCTTCCCTGTTTCTCCTTCCTATAATACGTATGAGTGCTTTGTCCACTGTCTGTCCAGTAGAAACTCAAATTGGATATTGGAAATATGATCTTCAAATTTAGTAAATGGTCCAATTGCATTATATTTTGCTTTATGACTGCTCACACTTTCATGCTTTTTACTTTTTAGATCAGGGGTGTCAAACTCAACCAGTAAATATTATTAAGAAATCTCATCAAATCTGTGGGACAGGGAAAAAAATTCTTTGTTTTTGATTGTTTAATTAATGTTGCGCTTAATTTAAATGTTCCCAGGAGCTCAGTCTTTTATACCTACCTATTTACTTGAACTAGATGCCTGGCATCCTTTCTCTGCTGCATGTTCATTAAGACGGGCTCAGTTTCTGAGCTGCTGAGCTGACGTTAAGTGTTTATGTTGATTGAACTGCAGCTGGATGTATTTTGTTGATATGACTGGTGTGAAAGTGCGTAGAATTGTGTAGAATTGAGATGTAACCGCTGTTCCATAGCTGGCTGTTGGGGTAGGAGAGCTGGAGGACATTATACTGCAGTGCATGCTGGGTAGTGTAGTGCAGCATTTTGTGAAACTGGCTAATATTAATAGATAATTAAAATACCTTTGCGGGCTGGAGAGGATGGTGCGGCTGGCCTGATTTGGCCCACGGGCCTTGTGTTTGACCCATGGGTTTTAGATCAAAAGGCTCCCAAAAAGAGAACGGTGACTAACAAACATCAGTTTCTATGCTCAGTACCTGAAGACTTCTTTAACCTGATTTCCTCCTACTCAAGTTTTTCCTTCCACTTGAGTCATTATTTCTACTTGAAAATACTTCTCCTACTTCTGTTTTCATTTCATGTAACAAGACTTTTGAGGATCTGTGGAAAAGACACTCACCTCCTCACATTCACCCACACCACTCTGAGTCCCCCTTACTTCACACATGCACTCTGAGAAGTAAGAAGAGGAAAGATCATTCGCACCATATCGCAGTCATGTCTGGAGCATGACATAGCAGAGTGTGCATAAGAGAGACTGAAACTGAAACATTAGAATTCAAGGCAGTCCTGGAATCGTTAGGCAGCTCGACTGAGTACAAAGATCAGGATGACACAAACTCTGGTCTGCTGCAAAACCACATGGAGAATAAAGCACAAAGGACATTAAAGTGTGAGGACGAGTAAGAAAAGGGGGGATGTGGAGAACATCTGCCATTATGCACAAAAGCAGCGGAAGGACGAGGTGAAAAAACAAGGGAGGCAGTAAAGGTGGGGTTTGATGAATAGGCTCTGATTACCTGGCCTGCCTGTCTTTTCAAAGCTTAAAAAAAGACACACAGCACAAAGGAGCCATCCCGCGGGCTCCACATCAAAGGAGAGAGCGAGTCATGGTCTGTAGTCAGGTAAGGCTAAACCTCTATAGACACTTCTACAAACCTTCACCAGGCAGTGCGACCTACAGTAGATAACATTCCAGCTGTAATTCTATATAACTGGACAAATGATGCTCCCTTGGCCGCAGCTTGAGAAGGACCAATGTGTCTGGCATTGGATAGAGAGCAATACTGATCGAGATTCTACTGTATTAATCCACAGAGCTTTAAGTGGGTGTTATAAGAAAGTTCAGTCCAGTGATTGTAATAATGAAAATGTGCCCCTCCCCCCCATTGAGCCTACAGCACTTTAGTCCACCTGACATCTAACTGATAGGGAGTGTGTGCAGCAGTTATTAGACTAGAAAATGTGGGGAAACTATTAATGTTTTGGCGGTTTTTATTTTTTCCCCCGAATGTCACTGAGGATTTCAATGTAACTTTATCTCCTGCCCCCCATACACTTCAGCCTATACTACTCTTTAAATGAGCCCCCACACAGGCAGCCAATCAGAATAGTGTATCAGTCTTAAAGACACAATAACAAAAATAGCCTATTTGAATCCCTATGTAGTGCATCACTGTCTATGCAGTCAGTATGAGAAGATGGTCGTTGTGATTGCTGTTTATCTGCTGCCACCCTTGCTTCATCTCTAGTAGGACTATCTAGGAACTGAAAAGGGGGCATACCGTTTCACAGTGGTGGAGATATAGCACATACCACCCTGCTCAATTCCTCCTAATTTGCATAAGTTAAACTTTGCTCAACTTTGTTGTGGCGCTAACTCCGCCTATTTATCGCCACCAGTGTTCATGCTGCCAACTGACACTAGAAATAGTCAGCTCTTACTGAAAATGAAGGGCACATGGTTGCATCACCTCAACCCTGCCAGCTATGGCCCAAGAGGTCATAGGTATTTTGCAGCTGTTGTCTATTGACTCTGTGCCTCTGACCAGGACACTTAGCCTAAAACTCTTTGAGAGGGATGATTCTTGCAGATGGTGGATACAAGCTCCTTTGACCACAACTGCTAAATGAATGAAATAGATGGAAAACAAGCGCCATGTTCTGACATGTACTACTGAACTGACAAAAATTGTAATAAACAAACTACTGTATTTACAGTCAAGCTGCTGGAAACCAGGGCATTATTATACGTTACAAACCTGGCATTTCAGTCCTGACTTTTTTCCCCCCAAGGCATGTTGTTGTTTACCTTCTTATCAAGATTTTCCACGCAAACTTGACCACATCTCGAGAGAGCGTGCTAACTAAAAGGGTCGTGGATTTGCAGGGTATTTGCTAAAATGCTTCGAATCGAATTCAGTCCTGCATGCCGCACCTCAAACGTTGAGAAAAAGACTGGAATCCCTCCACATATTTCTCATCTCCATTTTTATCATGTCGTCTGGGTGCCAGAGGATTATGAAAAGCTGCTGAAAGTCTGAGTTATGATGACAGATGGGTGATGCTTGCAGCACTTTCAAAATCAGTCACAGGCTAGCTGGGAGCAGACAGTCAGTCAGGGAAACGTGAGCTGTATAAATCATGTTCATACACTGTACCTCTCCCTGTGGCTCTCTCTCTCTCTCTGTCTCTGTCTCTGTCTCTGTCTCTCTCTCTCTCTCTCTCTCTCTCTCTCTCTCTCTCTCTCTCTCTCTCTCTCTCTCTCTCTCTCTCTCTCTCTCTCTCTCTCTCTCTCTCTCTCTCTCTCTCTCTCACCACTGACTATAAATTCAGAAACATGATGTCACAACAGTTTTCAGTTCATTATGATGTTAAACTGTGAAAACGAGTAAACAACTAAAAGTGCCAGTTGAGAGTGACTGTACTGCTTTCTTAACTCCATCCGACTGCATCACCAACTGAGCAAGAACTGCTGAACAGATGACTGACATTTCTAAACCTTAAACCCTTAACAGAAATGGAAAAAGGTTCATTCTGCCTTTTAATCCACTTTTCTTATGGATAGCTTATCTAAAATCTAGCAAAGGTGACAATTGAAATTTTTTGCTATGTTACCATTTCGAGCACGGAAAGTACAGGAATACAATTCAGACTCCTCCTCTTCTAGTTTCTCTGAACAAAACATTTCTGAGCTGTCAATTATTTTAATTTTGATCTCAATGGCTGCGTTTACACGCAATCCGACATTATATTGCCAGTCCGATTGAATCCATTCCTATTACAGATTAAGACTGAGGTGTTTTTGCTCACTCTACTCAACAATCTGATGGAAAATCCCAGTTTACATGCACAGTACAAGTAATCCAATCCAAAATTATATGCACGCATAAAGAATCACTTTGTGTAGATACCATGACAATGAGCATCGTGGAAGTCCAATCAGAGTGAGATGAGCAGCAGTGAGCAGTGCTTGTGTTTTTAATTCCTTTAAAATGATGTCAGACTCAGGAAAATGTACTACATGTGTACTTATTGAAGAACGCCAAGAGGAAGACGCCGTGTTCTGAGCCACATAAGCTGGACAAAGCAAACTTTGTCTCCTCTGCAGAGCAGTTTCTGCTCCTGCCATGTTGAACATGATAAACTTGCACTATGATGCAATGCACATGTGCAGAATGTATTTAAACTTTCCAATTGGGAATGTACCTGGATACACGTTTACATTTAACAGATTATTTACAGGATTACCCACCTCGTTCAATCAGATTCAAACTGTACTCTGAATGGCCTCATTAAGACTAAGTCCGATTGAAGTGTATACATGGACGTGTTCTATTCCAATTGAGCCATTTGTTGCATTATTAGCAGATTATTAGGCTGCATGTAAACGTGCACGTAGCATCATATTGAGACGTACCAACACAACCACTCGGATTTTCTTGGTCCAGGTTCCAGAAAAGCGGTTTGCAGTGCTCACACTCTTCTCCCTCTACATATGGCAGGCAGATACAGGAATCCTATAACAGACAACATCCACATCGTTTCATTTACATTATGATATATTCTCATATATTTATATATAATATTCACATAAATATCTTTCTCATCCTGGCATACGTTTCTGTTCAACAGAAGCATTTCTAAGATAGAAGAATTTAAGATAATATTCAAACATCAGGTTTTTTTGTTTGTTAAATATGAATTTAAATTCAAACACTTTAGGTAGCATCAAAGATTTTAATAAGATAAAAAATATTAAGCTGTCAGGCAAAATTCTAGAGGTTTTATAATCAAATATAGTTTCAGTAATCTTTCCAGATGCCACCTCAATGCTCTGCGTAATGAAATCCAAATGCTTTGATGAATTGGATAATTCATTCCTTACACCTCATTATTGAGAAATACAGAAGAAAATCCTTTTTTCTGGCTTTCTGACAGACACATTCAAACACTCAAAGCGATTACAAGTACAGTGTGATGGCTGGTAATTGCACTAATTGCTCTATATACCATATAGATATTAATATATGGTATTAACATGTGTCTCGAGTGGTCTGTTCAGGAGTGGACAGAGTACGGCGTATGGCTTGCATTTCTCTAGCCTTTGAAACCATCTCCACTGATCCCGTATGATGGGATTTTTTTGACTGGAGAAGGGGTACCACAAACATTACTATGTCATTCTCTCATGGCGTTTGTTGTCAGATAAAAATACATCATGTGTACATGTACAGGCTGATACGGAGGTTTAAACTGCATGGATTTATAAACAAACAGGAGAGGAATAAAACTGCACAGCTCCTTTCGTTTTGCTGTGATGACACAGCTGGTCAGGCTGTCCTTCGATGCTGTCTGGGATGCATCAAAATGTTCACACTACAACTCCTCGGCCTTTGAATTTTCCTTCTTATGTTTTCTACATTATGTGACCACTGCCTTATGCATTGCGTGAACATGATTAACAGACCAATAGAAATGCTTTACAATGACTTGGGTTAAAACCCTTTAAATGAACATGCATTAAATGCTAAGAATATTTTTCCCTATTGTTTGTTTTTTTTTGCATCTTATTTAAATGGTATGTAGTCATATGCATCCCTGATCACATCCTGGTTTGAGTGATCCAATGTCTGTGCATCACCTAGACCAGAATACTTGAGTGGGGTGAAGGTGAGCAGCAGGCGTTCCCAATCCTTACTCAAAGAATTCTGTAATCACTCCGCTCCGGTTTTCTACTCCCCACTCCTTGCTCACTCGTCAGAGAAAACCTGCCTCATGTCCACTCCATATGACCCATTGATATGATATTTACTAAACATAAGGACAAGGCATTACGCACTAAATTTCACAAATTATAAAATTTATGGCCAACATTAAATAAAAACCTGTGATGCAGTTTCTCAGCAGGTATAGATACACGTGGTTCTGTAAATGTGTGTATGTTGCACTGAGGCCCTAGAAGAAAGACCGCTTTACTTCCGCTGTACTTCGACACAGTTGTGATGACCAGAAAGCTCTTTTGGACCTTGATTTTCTTCTCGACTATAAGAAAGCATGTCTTAACAGGCTCCATACATGTTTTTACATAAGCTGATGACAGGGTTGTTTGGGTGTGACATACCGTTATTGGGTCTTTAACGCTGACTTCCGATCCTGCTGAATTGCAATGGTTGCTGGGAGCTGAGAAATATAAACAAAGGAAGACACTAACTCAGTTTTAGTGTACACTGTGACACTGACTGGGGGAAAAACTCAAAAAAGGTAGGTATTCAGCGTTTGTTCAGTGAAGCTGAGCTCCCTAAAGGTGGACAAACAGCTGTAATGCAAAGAAAACTTGGACATTCTAACATTCCACGCTTAATTCCTCTCAGCCGAAAGTATGTAAACTGTAGTCTCTTGTGAGTGGAACATGGTACATGTGGAAACAGGACAGCATGAAAGGAAAATATGTGAGGATACAATAGCAGGAGAGGAGTACTACAGGTACACTACCATTACCAACGCAATAGGGAAAGATCTGATCGCCTTCAATGCAGCGGTCACACCTCTGGCCAGTCACTCCAGACCTACAGACACACTGACCAGTCGCCAGGTCACACGTCTCTTCACGTGAGCCTTCACGAGAACACTGGCATGCTGAAATAAAAGGCAGTGACATCATCATTGTGGTTATTACGGTGTGCAGTTACTCAGTAAAAAAAGACTACATTCATGACACATAAGCCAACGTATAGTGTCTAAATCTTAGAAAGGCAAGACACACGTCTGCAGGCCGGATATCCATAGTATCCTGTGGCACACTGCTCACACTGCATTCCAGCAAAGTTGGTACGACAACGACACTGACGCTTAGGGCCACATGACTGGTCAGCCACCCCTGGTCCATCACAGCGGCAAGCTAAGGAGAGAAAGAAAGTTATTAATTCCATCTATTTAATGGTTAATGTTACAAAGCAACTTCAAGCCTGATACAAATGATTCAAATCCTGAGCAAATCCAAGCTATATGTACATATAATTCATATATATAATTAAATAAATGTTAATTATGTGGCTGGGCAATATGACGATATATATCATTATCATGATAAATTATGTCAGGATAGAATATTTTAGCTTTTGGTAGGTAATGTTCCCCCTTAGATAAAGGCGGCAGATCCAGGGGTCCATGGACACAGGGAATTATAGTAAACTGAGACGCTGGTGCTGTCGTCCTGCTGCTCGCACGCGGTCACTCAGGTTTGTGGACGGTGGAGCGGAGGGATGCCAAACAGAGTATTCAGAGTATTCTTGTGTCTGTGTGTCCTTCTGGTTCTCTCCTTTTAGTTAAGCTGTCATAGTCAGATCTGCCAGAGGCATTAGTTGTAAGATAAGTTGTAAAATGCGCTGCAAATAAATCTGATATCATTTGAACTTGAATATGGTTTTCTGAACATATTGTGTGATATTGTCATACTTGTAGAACACTGACAAACTGCATGTTATACAAAATACTGAATATAATGAATTTTTTAACTTTTTTTTTTTAATGTAACACTACTTGCTCTTTTTTCTCTTTTCTAATTGACCAGATGTCCAAAAAAGTAAATATCATGACATAGCATGCAAGTGAAAACTACATGAATTGATAATAGTTGGTGCTGTACAGGTGTGACGTCACACAGCCATTACCGAAGCAATAAGGGAACCTCTGGTCTCCTGAAATACAGCGGTCACACCTCTGTCCAGTTACTCCAGACCTGCAGACACACTGACCTGTCTGTGGGTCACACATCTCTCCAAGTGAGCCTTCACGTGAACACTGACACGCTGGAAAAAAGCACTGATGTCATCATTCAGAGAAGGATGCTCTAAGCGGTTTTCAGCTCTAATTTTCATCCACGTAATGCTACCAGATAAAGCAGCTACATTTATAGAGCATAAGTCTTTATATTGTGTCTAAACATGACAAACGTCAACACGTACATCTGCAGGTTGGATATGCGTAGTATCCTGTGGCACACTGCTCACACTGTGGTCCAGCAAAGTTGGAACGACAGCGACATTGACCATCTGGGCCACAAGACCGGTCAGCCACCCCCGGCCCATCACAGCGGCACTCTGAGAGGAGTAAGAAATAGTATATAATTCAGTCAATAGTCACACACATCCTCTGCCATTTGTATGTGAAATTGTAGCAGAAGGGGCAGTGCTACAGTAAAATGACACTCCCATTACCGAAACAATTAGGGAAGCGCTGATCTCTTGCAATGCAGCGGTCACACTTCAGTCCGGTCACTCCAGGCCTACAGACACACTGACCTATCTGTTGGTCACATGTCTCTTCACGTGAGCCTTCACGTGAACACTGGCATGCTGTAAAACAGACATGTAAAATCAAGAGGAGTGAAAAAAAGTGAAAAGAGTCTGGGGGAATGTGATAAAGGAGAAATGTTTACTGATTTTAAAGTGAAAACTCAGAACGGTTACAGGAAGAAACACAATGTGCTGCTGTGCTGATTATCTGCCGTTTACCACAGCAAAGTCAAAAGGTCAGTATGTACAAAATTGGGCAGATATCTTCTTTTAAAAACAACTGGAGATTAGAAACTGACGGGCCATCATCTCTGTTCCATCACGCTTGGACCAAAATGAATCAGCTTGTCTTGCTTGCAAGCAAAGATGAATTACACACAATAAACTTTCCGCATCCTCTGTTTAAAAACTAGTGAAGAAAGAAATTTGAATATGCAAATCGATACCAAATTAACTTTATAAATTTATTTCTGACTTTACTTCTAAGCTGTATAAATGGTCACATCATGGTAAAACAAGCCATCATTAACATAATGTGGATCTGGCAAGTAAACAGTACTGTAGTTAGTTGCATAGTTAAAAAGTGAATAATATCTCTTAATTTATTTATATATCATCTTACTGCATCTTAGCTTACGGAATCCTAAATTACTTAATCGAGGTCAATAAACAACTGTCATGCCTGTCACCAAGCAAATGACAATGCTCACACAGCTGAGAGGTAAACACTTTATACAAATACTAAAAAAAATTATAAATAAATAATAATAAATTTAAAAATAGAGCTATACAGCTACCATGGTAAAGGCATTGAGATCAAATATATGCTTTAGTAACCTCAAGAAAAAAAATTGCTGTGGCCCAGCTGTTAAACTGGATGTTTTCATTTCCACTCAGTTTTCAATTTGTCTGTGTGCTCCTAATAACCAGTCACATATTCAACCTGGCATCCTCATTACTGACTGCAGTATTTCATTTAGCTAGCTTTCACTGGCACAAACACTTGCAGTTAATGAGAAGGAATTGCAGAGAAGGTGCCTAAGTGTATTTTTATTTACCACAGAGCTAGAAAAATGTCTCAAAAGCAAAGACACCTTTGATGAAAAGGCTACATATATGCAGTGCAAGTCTGGACAGTAAAAACACAAGTACATACATCCTTCATACGGTAGTGTTATAATGCAAGTCTGAAGATTGTGTAGTAAACATACAAGCACGTACGTCTGCAGGTTGGATATGCATAGGATCCTCTGGCACACTGCTCACACTGCGGTCCGGCAAAGTTGAAACGACAACGACACTGACCATTTGGACCACATGACTGGTCAGCCACCCCCGGCCCGTCACAGCGACACTCTGAGGAGAGAAACAAATCAAACTGATGTTTAATTTGACACATTTACTCTGTTTTTGTATTCAGGTCAACTGAGTGAAGTCCCACTTTACTAATAAAATAAAACAGCTTTGAGACCTTTGCACCTTTGTTCACTATACGAAAGGCTGGGCGATAAAACAATAACCATAATCATCATGATATAACTTCCTCGATAGTGATGCCACGTTCGAAAAATCTGCGATATAACACACCATTCTCACACTTCCATGTTCAGCGACAGCCCTGGTGGGGTTTTCTACTGCACGGAAAGTGACGCCAGGAGAGGATGCACTTCCGAGCTTTTCGATGATTAGAGATGGGGGGCCACGAGTAAGATGAGTCTAGCAACGGCTGAAACCCGGAGTTATACATTCCCTGTTTGAGTGGAGCGACCGGTGATCTGTCCTCTGTGACCAAGTGTGAGTGGCGAGATCAGCGGTGTTACTATACTGGCTTAGAGTGAACCCGCCTCTTTCTGTACATCCTAACAAGCTTTAGCTGCATTAAATCACAATCACAAGCCTCACAAATACAGCGGTCAAAAAGTCATATTTTAGTATTAGCGCATTCACAAGCAACGAAAGTGAAAGAAATAAGTGAGTTCATGCCAGTTACACCCCTGATTTAAACGAAAGTAAACTGAGGAAGCTGTGAGGCATTGGAGAGCGGGAGAGTGCTATCTTTCCAGGCTAGCTGTTTTTAGCAGCTGGCTAACTTGAAGCAGCTCTGTCACTCGCACAATGCGGCGAATTGATGATACTGTACATCAAACATGACGCAAAAGCCCCGCTTTTAGTTTAGTGTTTGTCTGGTGTTGATATACTAAACTACTACGATAGCATAGAGAAATCTAGTCGTCTGCTAGCTGGTGTTATATGATATGTTACTGTGATATGCTGTGACATGGCTTTGTTAGGACCGATGGCACTCTGACGGTGTGATCCATCACTGACGTACTGAGCCAGCTAATGTTTGCTGTTTGTACTAAGTTCGTACTAAGCACTCGTCAGCAGACAGCTAAAAACAATCTATTCTTTCTTAAATTATGACTACTACAAAAACTGCAAATGCTTTTAAAAATAGCTCACCAGAAACTTTCTCCTATTGTCCCATGACAGTTTGTGAAATGCTCCATTGTTTGGTGAGTGTTAGTCGTGCTCTGACCATAAAGGATAGTTTAAAATAGCTATCTATATGTAATAAATAAATAATATTAACCAACGAGGAGCAAAAATCAGCCCTCAAACTTGTAAGAAATAATGAAGTGACATTTATCCCGATATGTATTGATATCGACTGATGTGAATTTTGTTTATCGTGATATAATTTTTTTGCCATCTCGCCCAGCTCTACAGTGGGTTGCAAAAGTATTCATACCCCTTGAACTTTTCCATATTTTGTCACATTACAACCACAAACATAAATATATTTCACTGGAATTTAATGTGAAAGACCAACACAAAGTGGTATACAATTGTGAAGTGGAAAGAAAATTATACATGAATCAAAACTTTTTTTACAAATAAAAAACTAATAAGTGCGACGTGCAAAAGTATTCAGCCCCCCTGAGTCAATACTTTGTGGAGCCACCTTTTGCTGCAATTACAGCTGCAAGTCTTTTAGGGTATGTCTCCACCAGCTTTGCACATCTAGTGACTGAAATTCTTGCCCATTCCTCCTTGCAAAACAGCTCAAGCTCAGTCAGATTGGATGGAGAGCGTTTGTGAACAGCAGTTTTGAGATCTTGCCACAAATTCTCAATTGGGTTTAGGTCTGGACTCTGACTGGGCCATTCTAACACATGAATATTCTTTTTTTTAAACCACTCCATTGTAGCTCTGGCTTTATGTTTAGGGTCGTTGTCCTGCTGGAAGGTGAACCTCCGCCCCAGTCTCAAATCTTTTGCTGACTCCAACAGGTTTTCTTCCAAGATTGCCCTGTATTTGGCTCCATCCATCTTCCCATCAACTTTGACCAACTTCCCGGTCCCTGCTGAAGAGAAGCACCCCCAGAGCATGATGCTGCCACCACCATATTTGACAGTGGGGATGGTGTTTTCAGAGTGATGTGCAGTGTTATTTCTCCGCCACGCATAGCGTTTTGCATTGTGGCCAAAAAGTTCTATTTTGGTCTCGTCTGACCAAAGCACCTTCTTCCACATGTTTGCTGTGTCCTCAACATGGCTTCTGGCAAACTGCAAACGGGACTTCTTATGGTTTTCTTTTAACAATGGCTTTCTCCTTGCCACTCTTCCATAAAGACCACATTTGTGTAGTGCACGACTAATTGTTGTCCTGTGGACAGTTTCCCCCACCTGAGCTGTGGCTCTCTGCATTTCATCCAGAGTCACCATGGGCCTCTTGGCTGCCTCTCTGATCAGTGATCTCCTTGTTCGGCCTGTAAGTTTAGGTGGACGGCCTTGTCTTGGCAGGTTTACTGTGGTGCCATACTCTTTCCATTTCCGGATGATGGATTGAACAGTGCTCCGTGAGATGTTCAAAGCTTGGGAAATCTTTTTATAACCTAAGCCTGCTTTAAACTTCTCCAAAACCATATTCCTAACCTGTCTGGTGTGTTCTTTGGACTTCATGATGCTGTTTGCTCCCCAATATTCTCTTAACCAACATCTGAGGCCGTCACGGAGCAGCTGTATTTGTACTGAGATTAGATTACACACAGGTGGACCCTTTTGAGTCATTAGCAGTCATCAGGCAACTTCTGAATGCAATTGGTTGCACTCAGGGAAAAGGGGGCTGAATACTTTTGCACGTCGCACTTATTAGTTTTTTATTTGTAAAAAATGTTTTGATTCATGTATAATTTTCTTTCCACTTCACAATTGTATACCACTTTGTGTTGGTCTTTCACATTAAATTCCAGTGAAATATATTTATGTTTGTGGTTGTAATGTGACAAAATATGGAAAAGTTCAAGGGGTATGAATACTTTTGCAACCCACTGTAACTATACGTTATCCATTTCGACCTATTTATAACACATCTACTATATATCTATATTTATTTATAAATCCATCTATCAAAGGTTTGCACGGAACATTCCAGGTGTTTGAAAAATGGAGCATTGTGACATCACTCTGCTATTACCAAAACAATATGGGAAGCTCTGGCTTTCCGCAATGCAGCGGTCACATCTCTGTCCACTCACTCCAGGCCTACAGACACACTGACCAGTTCTCGGGTCACACGTCATTTCACGTGAGCCTTCACGTGAACACTGGCATGCTGGAAAAAAAAAAAAAAGTGATACATTATGCTTTACACAGTAGTGTTTTAACTCAAGTCTGAATATTGTGCAGTAAACATACAAGCACATACATCTGCAGCTTGGGTATGCATAGTATCCTGCAGCGCACTGCTCACACTGCAGTCCGGCAAAGTTGGAACGACAGCGACACTGACCCTTTGGACCACACGACCGGTCAGCCACTCCTGGTCCATCACAGCGGCACTCTGAACAGAGAAAATGTTCCACGTTGCACCGTAATCTTTGACTTTGACCTTATTTTTTTCAGTCAGGTCAAATTCATTACGCTCAGTTTTATTAAAAAAAGTATGATGATGATTTTTATCATAAAAGCAGTGTTTTGGTACTTTGGACTGAATACCCATGTTTCTGATCCCAATCAAGTGCTTATAAGTCAATAGCAGCAATAACAATCTAGTCCTGATGGGCTACTACCTTGCATTTTTAGAAGCACCTCATTACATCTAACTCCAAACTGACTAACTACCAAACAAATGACCAAAAAAGGAAATAATAAACTAACAAATAACAAACAAACAAGACAATAACAAAAGCAAATCAACAAACTACCTATCAAACTATCGAGGTCACAAACTATCAAACTAAAAATCAGACTACTTAAACTGACATGAGCAAACAATCAAGTCAAACTCAGACAAACAAATCAAACAAACTCAGAAAAAAAGTCAATTAACCAAAGTAACCCCAAAAAAACCCCTAAATAACCTAATAACAAACATACTAATTTACTAATAAACTGAAAAGAAACTAACTACAAATAACGACAAACTAGCTTATGAACCAACAACATAATCAAAATTAGTCAACTAATAATAAAAAAAAAAACAATTAAAAAACTAATAAAATACAAACTCACCAAAAAAAGTTAATTAACCAAAGTAATAAAAAAAACCCCCCAAAAAAAACACAACTAAATACCCTAATAACATACTAATTTACTAATAAACTGAAAAGAAACTAACTACAAATAACGACAAACTAGCTTATGAACCAACAACATAATCAAAATTAGTCAACTAATAATAAAAAAAAAACAATTAAAAAACTAATAAAATACAAACTCACCAAAAAAAGTTAATTAACCAAAGTAATAAAAAAAAAACCCCAAAAAAAAACACAACTAAATACCCTAATAACATACTAATTTACTAATAAACTGAAAAGAAACTAACTACAAATAACGACAAACTAGCTTATGAACCAACAACATAATCAAAATTAGTCAACTAATAAAAAAAAACAAAAACAATTAAAAAACTAATAAAATACAAACTCACCAAAAAAAGTTAATTAACCAAAGTTATAAAAAAACAAAACAAAAAAACACAACTAAATACTCTAATAACATGCTAATTTACTAATAAACTGAAAAGAAACTAACTACAAATAACGACAAACTAGCTCATGAACCAACAACATAACCAATTGTTATTAACTAATTTAAAAATAATAATAATAATTTAAAAAGCAAATACAATACAAACTCACCAAAAAAAAAAAACAGCTAAAAAAATCCCCAGAAAGGGGAACTATTTACACTCACACAGCTTTTTTATGCATTAGTGAAAGAAAACAAACTACCATGCAGGATCTCATGAATGCCAAAAGTTAGTAGTGACTAAGAAGAAAAACAACACTGGTGTCATATTTTGTTTGTTGTCTAACCGAACATTCAGACCTTCTACAGACATTCAAGTGTATGGATCACAGTACATGTGGCAACATGACACTGTGTGATGAAACTATTTGAGACTACAATAGCAAGAGATGCAGTGACATTACTCTTCCTTTACCAAAGCAGTAGGGGAACCTCTGGTCTCCTGAGACACAGCGGTCACACTTCTGTCCAGTCACTCCGGACCTGCAGACACATTGACCTGTCTGTTGGTCACATGTCTCTTCACGTGAGCCTTCACGTGAGCACTGGCATGCTGAGGAAAAAAGCAGAGATGACCTTAAAGGTTAGAAATGATAGTTCATGTAAAATGTATCCATATTTGTAAGCCCATTTAGTGTTTCTACAGGTTAAAAATGTCAACACGTACGTCTACAGGTTGGGTATGCATAGGACCCTCTGGCACACTGCTCACACCGCATCCCAGCAAAATTTGAATGACAACGACACTGACCCTCTGGACCACAAGATCGGTCAGCCACCCCTGGCCCATCGCAGCGGCACTCTGAAGAAAGAGAAAAGGTCCTCACGTTGACAACAAATCAAAGTGATATAGTCCAGTGTCTCTTCCGTTCAGCTCAAATCAGTTAACCACTGCAAGTCTCCCGCCGCCCTTATTATTGTTATTATTGCTACAGTCATGTTGATATAGGACTGGCTTTGGCACAGTTCAACTGTTGTTTAGCAAATGATCAATGAAGCATAATTTTATTGATATAACTGTATATCATTACTAAGTTATTTTATGGTGCTTTGAGAAAAGATGCTCAGACTTCTGATGATAAGCAAACACTTATATAAAAATATCAGATGCATCATACACTGACAGGCCACAACGCCCTTTAGTTGTAGTATTTTCCTTTTTTCTAAGACAGCTGGACTGGTTCACATGGTATTTAACTGGTAGAAAGCAGTTCATTACTCTCTGTGGCTATAGTTCCTTTTCCTCTGCTGGTACTCAAGGGGTTCAACAAGGTTCAATGCTTGGACCTCTTGTGTTCATCATTTATATATTCCCTCTCATACATATCATTAGCCGCTTCAAATGGACCCCTTAGTGAATTGGAAACATGCTTTCAGAAATCAGAAACAGAGTGAAACTTAACTTTCTCATAGCACATGAGTCAATGACAAGACTGAAGTCATCCCAACTGGCTCTAAATCAAACCTCAATAAAACTGGCTCTCTTACTCTTGGCCATTTAATTATTGGCCATTTAACCGTCCCATTCCCCTCCCATTCGAAATCTAGGCGTCATTCTTGACCTGACACTTTCATTCAATGCTCATGTCAGGTCTACGCATTTTTTCTACTTGTGTGAAATCGTCAAAAATGACTCTCAATCTGCTGCTGAACCTCTTATTCAAGCCTTCATTTCTAGCCGCCTGGACTACTTGAATGCTCTTCTTGCTGGCATTGGCTTTTCTTCTCTTCACAAGATCCAGATGGTGCAGAGCTCAATCATATCATTGCATAACACCCATTCACCAAAATCTCCACTGGTTTTCCATAACTGGTATAGTTA
Source organism: Pygocentrus nattereri (assembly GCF_015220715.1). Lineage (NCBI taxonomy): Eukaryota > Metazoa > Chordata > Actinopteri > Characiformes > Serrasalmidae > Pygocentrus > Pygocentrus nattereri. The sequence continues at coordinate 12,789,795 of NC_051212.1, forward strand.
TGGAAACACATTCGTAATACAACATATTGTCTACAGTATACAAAGCCCACCAAACTTCACACACAGACAAACATACACATATGTTTTCAATGACGAGTCCAGGTCTAAAATGAACCTTGGCGAGCGCTGAACCACAGAAATGTTGAAATATCAGCAGATGACATTGCCCCTCATGTTACGCAAAGCATGTTCTTTATTCAAGCCAATAAGCAATATTTTGGAAACATAAAATGGGACGAAAAAAAAAAATACTTGGCCAGCTCCTAACAGGGGGCCTACGTGTAGGAAACACTAAGAGCCAGACAATGACTTAAGAACCACTATGCTTTCTCAGTGAGGCACAGTCTCCTTTGAAAGAGGACAAGCAGCAATGATTAGGGGTGAAAGTCACTAGACACCTCATGATTTAGGTCAATTCCAGCCCATTGTGCCAAGATGTGATTGTTAAATGATTCTTTATACATCTTTTTTTTTATATTGACAACATAATGACTGTTTTATGAATTTGAATGTATGCACAGTGAATGTTATGTCTACAGGCCTACATCTTTAGGTTCCGGTATCTAACTTACAATAACTTTAAATAACAAAAACCTAAAAAAAAAAAAAAAAAAAAAAAAAAAAAGAGGTACATTTAATCTTTATTATTTACATCAGAATGTATATATATATACACATATACATACACACACACACACACACACACACACCATTCAAACTGTACGGAACTTGTGGCAATGAAACTACGGTAACAAAGCAGAGCACTGCAGTGTTTTACTCTTCCATTACCAAAGCAATAGGGGAAGTTCTGGCCTTTTGCAGTGCAGTGGTCACACCTCTGTCCAGTCACTCCAGGCCTACAGACACAGCGACCAGTCTGTTGGTCACACATTTCTTCACGCGAGCCTTCACGTGAACACTGGCATGCTGGGAGAAAAAAAAGCAATAACATCATCATCGAGACAGTGACGGTAACAGGCTTTATAGAAATGTGTTTTGACCAGCTGATGTGAGTCACGGTCAGAAATTATATGAAATATCCATATCCATGCTCTAAGTCTACGTATCCTGTCTAAACAGTAAAAATACCAGCACTTACGTCTGCAGGTTGGGTATGCGTAGTATCCTCTGGCACACTCCTCACACTGCATTCCAGCAAAGTTGAACTGACAGCGACACTGACCCTTTGGACCACAGGACTGGTCAGCCACTCCTGGTCCCTCACAACGGCATGCTGCAGAAAGAAAGCGTCCTTACACCCAGAACAAATTTAACTGGTTCTATCTGGTTTATTTCAGGCCAAATTCACCCATTTTATTCTAATTTTAAGTCTAATTTTATGCATAAAACATGATAATTACAAAACAATTCAGATTTTTGATGCTATGGCATAACAAACTAACAAACACACACAGCAAGAACTCAACAATAAAACCTAACTAACAAAATAACTGATCGCATAACCAAAATCGCATGAATTACTTCAATACAGGGTCCACACTGTGGTCCTTGCAGTAATACAGATGTATTATTATAGACTTACTAAGTAAGTTCTACAAATCATTTGCTAAATACTATAAAACAGGAAAGTTATGCAGTTTTAAGAGGGCAAAACTAAAGCGTCTGCACCACATACGGGCTTTTAGGGCTTAATAGTCAGAAGAAATAGGACGTTTGAGATCACTGAACTACAAGCCAACAATACATGTTTAAATACAGCTTTATGTATTTTGGTGTGGTTTGCATTTTAATACATTTTAATGCATCATTATTTAAATACATCTAAAGAAAGTCAACATGATTCATGATCACAAATGACAATAACTCCACCTCTACCACTCTCTACCTCGACCACAGCGTTCTAGCACTGCAGTAATGTTACACTGCCATTACCAGAGCAATAGGGGAACCTCTGGTCTCCTAAAATGCAGCGGTCACACCTCTGTCCAGTTACTCCAGGCCTGCAGACACAGTGACCTGTGTTTGGGTCACACGCCTCTTCACGTGAGCCTTCACGTGAACACTGGCATGCTGGAAAAAGCAGTGATGCCATCAGTCAGACACTAGATTAGATAGATTTTGAGCAACTGACAAGCTCCCATGGGAGAATGTCAGTAAAGTCCAGGTAATACAAACAGCAGATGCTGCTATATTAGTGTAGTGTAAGCATTTATATTGTGTTTAAAGCTTAAAAAACTATCAACACGTACGTCTGCAGGTTGGATATGCATAGTATCCTCTGGCACATTGCTCACACTGCAGTCCTGCGAAGTTGGGAAGACAGCGACACTGACCATTTGGGCCACAAGATCGGTCAGCCACCCCTGGTCCATCACACCGGCATTCTGAGGAGAGGAACAATCTCACTGATTTGGCCTGGTTTATTTTAACTACCTTTCCCATAATTACTTGGTCTTTTCCACCCTAATAATTAGCAATTTGTTTTTATTTTATTATTATTAATAATCACAAACAAATATACATACCATAGACGGTAAACTACAGATGGCCGTGTTTCTAATTCTACCATAGCTTATTCAGCTCATAAAGGGCATGAACAGCTGAGGGAACTTAAGTTGCATCAAAGTTGAGAGAATATGTAAACTTTATATTGCATTTGGACTTTTGACAAGCAAAAAAAACTACAAATGCCAATAATAATAATAATAATAATAATAATAATAATAATAATAATAATAATAATACACCCTTAAGTTTAAATCTAACTTTATGGAGCACTCTACCATTTCAAACTGTAAAAAAGCATTTTCATGATCTATTTAAACCCAAGGCATTAACTGTGACAATAATATACTAAATATGAACAAAATCATCATTTATGGGGTACTTTCTTTTATGAGGAGGCAGCCGAACACTAATATCTAAACTTACACTTATCAAAATGACACGTGTTCATATTTTTAAGGATCTTTTTTTACTTTTTTAAAAGTGAATTTGAAAGATTGTTTTATTGAGTTTCATTTTTAAATAAACTTTTATTCAAAAAACGCTGTTCCACATTTCCATGTCACTACTAAAACACACAGAATTTTAGTTTGTAGGCGGGGCCTTATTATAGCCACACCCCTGCATTTCAGAGCAGGAAGTGAGCCTGCATCCCTGTCCCTCATGGTCACATGTTGATTCTGAAAATGACGCCAACATTAAGAATCGTACTCTACTGAAACACATATTTTCCTCAATTAAACAAACTTTTTTCTGTTTTTTTTATGTATGTATTTATTACATGTATTCCAAGCTGAAACAGTCGCTACTGAAACATTTGGTGAGGTTTTGGTAGTGTTCTGATTGGATTTATTTATTTATTTATTTTTAAAATAATATAATTAAGGTATGGTGTCAAAATGATTTTAGCCCAAACTAGTTAAAAGTGTTGATCCCACCTTATATGAAGTGTCTCTACTAACCATGTAGGTACACATGAATATCCTCTGCAACAACACTAACTACTGATGATTTAGACAGTGTTAGAGATGTATTACAGAAGTACAGCCTATGTAGTCACACGCGTATTCACTTCAGTTTTGTGTATCTTTTTGATACTTTTTGAAGTCTTTTCCAGCAGTTAAAGGTGTTTTGCGTAACATTACATTTGTTTTATGGTGGTTGGTTAGTGTAGTGGTTAACACCTCTGCCTTCTACACTGTAGACTGGGGTTCAATCCCCACCTGGGCAAACACCCTACACTATACCAATAAGAGTCCTTGGGCAAGACTCCTAACACCGATGTGGCCTACCTGTGTAAAGTGATCAAACTGTAAGTCGCTCTGGATAAGAGCGTCAGCCAAATGCTGTAAATGTAAAATGTAAATGTTTTACATAATTTCTGTGGAATAATTGTGTTATAACACGGTAACCTTATCATATCACATTGATTAACACCATTATGCAACTACACTGTACCTATATAACAAATACACAGCTTTCCTGTAGTGCAGTGTTAAAGTTACTTTAAAATAAGTGGACAGTTCCTCTGTAGTTTATACACAGGTACTGTGTAATAATGGAGTAGTAATACAGACGTTGCTTTGGGGGAAATGCAACACAATGTCATAAAAGTTAAGTTTTAATGTTACTGGACACCTGCTATACTGTCACATATACAAACAGAATGGTTTAACGTTTAAACGGGTTACAGTGTCACAGCACTAGCAACATAAATACGACCTAAATGTTAGGAAATCTGGCAGATACAGTGTAATTTCTTAATGTAAGTCATTACATCTTTTACTGCTGGGGGGAAAAAAAAACTGCTGTTCCAGTCTGATTACAATGTTGTTACATATGTTATTACTGTTGTGTAATTACATGAGAGAGAATAGGCTGTTACAACTATTAAGATACGCATGTGTAATTACATCCGGCAAATCTGAAGTTGATACACGTGTAATTACATAGGCTGCACTGCTGTAACCCAACTAACAGTGACAATCATTAGTAGTTACATTGTTGTTGCACATGTTGTTCACACGTAACTACATAGTTATTAGAGACAACAGTGTTAATGTGTTTTGAATTCTGACTTCTAGAACGATCCATATATATTCCTTGAAAACAGTAAATGCACCAAGTGTGTTTACATGACCTTAATAATCTGATCACTGCAGAAAATCTGATTTTGTCAGTAATCTGATCAAGTTAATATAACGCATAACTCCTGAGTAATCAGATAATGGCAAAGTCTGGGTCTACATGAGTCAGGCAGTAATCAGATCTCTGATTTGCAACCAGCCAATACACCCACAGAAGACGTGATGTAAACATAGCGTAAACTTAAATTTCATGCTGCTGTTTTTTTGTTTTTTTTTAAAACATTGCACAACTTTACTTGAACATATGACACATCATCTACAAGATCCTTCAATTTCATATTCAAATCCTTTATTTCGTCTTTGGTTTCAGCATCGCTCCAAAAATGTTTTGCCACCATCTCGCCGAGTCTGTTCTTGTGCATGCGCAGACTGAGAAATCGAGTTTACATACACTGAGAAATCTGATGAATGGGCTAAAAGTCCAGCTCCCTTTATCGGACTTCTAGATCCGAATATGGTGTTTACATGACCATTTGAATAATCAGACCACTGATCGGCTTATTGAGCGCATGTATACGCACTCAGTGTTTGGTGTGGTTGGTTCTCTTACCCTGGCAGTAAGGGAAGTAGTGGTAGCCAGGTTGACAGCGGTCACACCGCCCGCCTGTAACCTCAGGACGGCATAAACAGTGACCAGACGCACTGCAAACCTCTGGAACGGTGCCCCTCCGCTCACAATCACATTCTGCACAACATTCAGGATTACTATTAGCAACTCTTCGCAAAGAAAATTCCATTTCTTCATTCATTCATTCATCATCGTCATTATTATCATTAGTATCAGATCATCTAGTGTAACCCAAAGTTACATATAAAACTAGTCTGGAACATCTCATCACACTCAGCTCACGTGTTAGAGGGATCTGACTATATCAAGGGCCAGACATACTGAGGCCTTTTATGTGGAGTTCCAGAAACAAATAGAAAATCACGCATAAACAAAACTGACAAACGAGCCTAAACGCACAGTTTATTCACCATGTACATACGTTTCTCTCTCGCTCTCGCTCATATACATTCGAGAGAGGATTGGGCAAAATGTGGGAGGATAACACAAACATGAGTCAAAACATTTGAAGTGCCACTGCTCACACATTCTGTTGGGTTTACTGAAACTTTGGCAGGCTGTTAACTTGTGATTATTTTTCTGCCAAACATAAATTAGTGGTAATATTTCTAAACCGCATTCTTGGTGGACTTTCTTCAGATACTAGGGCAATCCTCTTCTGA